>NC_138549.1:34813900-35068900 GCF_964273705.1 Natrix helvetica
TTTATCTAAAGCCATTTAAACTAGACTGGGCAGATCTATCAGTAATGCAAATCAACCTGTACACGCATGGCAGTTTCTGTCTAATGGAAAAATCTAGTTCATAAGATATTACGGTAT
Organism: Natrix helvetica; assembly: GCF_964273705.1. NCBI lineage: Eukaryota > Metazoa > Chordata > Lepidosauria > Squamata > Natricidae > Natrix > Natrix helvetica. The sequence goes on from NC_138549.1 coordinate 34,814,018, forward strand.
CTTTTAGCTTTTTCACAATTCAGTGTTAAGTTTCCTGGCTCCCCTTCTATATTGGAGTGATATATAGGAGTTATACAAATCTACTGAAAATACTTTATTGTAACTTGGTCAAAATCACTGCATTTATGACAAAAGAAACTTAACATCCAATATTCTATTACATTCCTTTTTAGTACGAATGTATATACAGTATATATAAACATTATTAAATACTGGACTAGAAAATAATTGAATAATTTAGTAGCTCAATCCATTAAATGCGTAGCCATAATGTAAATTGATTCTAGCTTAGCTAGAAATGGAAACCCAGCTATAGTGGCTTAGCACTATGTATGAATGAGCCATTGCAGTTTAAGAAATCATTGTTAAAATAATCTGATTTGACAACAATTGGTGGATACCTATTTTCTACATATTATATTAAAAGACATACTATCCTCAGCAAAAAGAGCACTGAAAAAGCAATAGGTTTTTCATAAGAGGCATTCATAATGCACATATATTAACGTTTCATAATAGTACCTATGATAGTCTTTACAACGCAGTAAATAAACTTGAAGCATTTTAAAGATTAGTTGATGAATCATATTTATGAATGCTGACATTAATACCAGAATTAGAAGGAAATTGAAGACCACACAAATGTTGCTAATGGGAATAAAGTATAGGTGGGATTCTAAGTCAGGTAAATTAATATAGTATTTTATAATTAATAAAATGCTCAATGAAATAAATTTCCACTTTTACAGTTTAAGCAATGAAATCTATTTTTCAAATGTAAGCCTTATTAGTTCATTCACATTTTCCACATTAAAATATTGGAAATAATTAATTAGCTATGTGAGAACACTGTATTTAGTAATGCATAGTCCTCAGCTTACAACCACAATTGAGTCCAAAATTAATGTTGCTAAGTGAGACATTTTTGAAGTGATTTTCTTCCCCATTTTATGTCTTTTCTTGCCACATTTCTTAAGTGAATCAATGCAATTGTTAAATTGATAACAGGGTTGTTAAGCAAATCTGGCTTCCCCATTGACTTTGCCTGTGAGACGTTTGCAAAAGGTGATCACATCACCCCAGACACTGCAACTGTCATAAATGAGAGTCAGTTGTCAAGCATCCAAATGTAAATCACATGACCATGGGGTTACTGCAATGGTCGTAAGTGTGAAAAATGTTCATAATTTAATTTTTTCAGTGCCATTGTAACTTTGATTGGTCACTAAGTGAACTGTTGTAAGTTGAAGACTACCTATATTAAAAGTAGATTTTTAAAAATCGAAACATGGCACTAAAAGGCAAGAAATACAAGATTTTTCACATTATATGAGAGGGAAGCATTCATTTTGCCAAATGTATGAATATATCAATCCCTTTGAGGAAATAAAATAATCATAATACGTTGTTTTTATCTGTTATTTATTCAACACTTTATAATGTTTGAGATATATAAATTTTCAACAAATATTTTAAAATAATTTAAAGATGAAAAAGGAATTGAAGGCTGAAGCTTACTAATCTGACTAAGGATATCTTATAAAGTGTGCAGTAGAAACATGCTTTAAAATAGAAATCACTTTTGCATATCTTAAACTTTTACCCATTTTCTCATTCCAGCTATCATAACTATTTATAGCATTGTTCCTGAATGTACTGTAGATAATTCTAATTATAATGATGGAATTGAAACATTTTCTTAAATCATTTACTCTTCTAAAATTAGACTGCAAATTCTCAAAGGTAAAAAGCAGAGATATTATTTACTTTTAGCAACCCTATATCTTGAAAAACATGCTCCGTTTACTTAATATCCTCCGCAACATTGTTGTTTATCAACATACAAGATCCTTCAAAAATTGAGGGGGGGAAATCAACATATCGATATTGACACCACATATTTTCACGTGTGGAAGATTGAAAGGGATATGAAAAGATTCCAAGATTGCACTAATAAAATTTAATAATCAGAACTAGTGGCCTCAGGAAAACAATTACAGTAATATAATTTCAGAACCTAAACTGGCTGAGTGAGTATATTAACTTAGACTGCTAGTTAAAGCAACATCTTATCACCCAAGAAATCATAACTAATGTGAAGATAATTAAGCACTAAACATTTGCATTTTTAATATAATGGACACTGGACTTGTTAAATGTTATTACGTCTGAATTTGGAAACTAAATCCTGGTTATTGTTGTTGTTTTAAAAAGGAAGAACATAAGTAACTATTAATAATACATGCAATATATTCTTAGCCAAGGTTTGTTTTTTGCTTGGTTTTTTTATATACTTACGCCATAATCCCTGAAAGGTGAAACATTTCAGCTGTTATGTACGATAGGTAACTGTATAAGAAGACAAACAGTGGCTCAATCACTCGAATTTTATGGGTGAAACGAGTAGTAAAAGCTGCTACAAATCCAAGAATGATTCCAATCAAAACTCCACCAATGCCAACTACAAAAAAATTAGCAATTCCAGCAAATATGTCAATGACCTCAATTGTACGCATCTGGCAGAAAGATTTGAACAAGTTGTACAGCACCTATGAAGGGAAAAGTTTAGCTTTTTAGATTCCTTTCTAAATAATGTTACAGTTATTTCAACTGGAAATTACATTCTATTGCTACTCAATAATCTCAGAAAGTAGAACAAATGAAACAAAAATAGGAATACATGATGAAAGAGTCAATATTTATTACCTTTCAGCTGTGCTGCATTTTTTTAAAAAAAACATACATCTTTTTTTAAAAAAATCCTCTTAGGGAAAAATGTTCAGTTATTCAATCCTATATGTAACAGTGGGGAGCCTTAATCTAATGTTGTACAGTGAATTTCAAAAAATCTTTATGTCAACTCGCATACCATCCCTGGCCTGCTGTCGAGTTGCCATAGACAAGGGGGATGGGAAACTGACAAAGCAACATGGCAGCTACAAACAAAAGCACATTCCAGGCATATCTTTCTTAAGGCTGTCTCCCAGGTTACCCACAGCAGCCGGAAGGGAGTGATCTCTACAGTCTGCAAAAGTGCTCCATTGGTGAATGTGATTTATGACATACACTGGAGGGAGGGGAGAAACAGGGTCATTATTGGACCTTAAATTACATAGGGTCAGAGTTGCCTTCACTTGGGTATGTGCCCACATGTTGCTCCTAATAAATAACTGGATTTCTTTTGAAGCTTGCCTCAAGGCTCATGATTTAATTAGGGCATCCGTAGAAACCCTGACACTTTATAATCTAGTCAATCCTCTGAAGAAAAAATAGCAGTCTCTTACCTGGCAGCCTTGCATGTGAATTTGGGGGGATGGGATGGGGAAGAGATAAGAAAAAGAAAAAAAAGTATGTCAGGGGGGAAATGATGTGTCAGAAATAAAGACAGCAGGTGATTTCATCCTTTAGGGTATTTATAAGACTGAAGTACTTTGGATCAGTACCCAAAAGGTGATTCAGCATCTGCCACATAATCCGGAGAAAAGGATTCAGCTGTATTAGCAGAAGTGTTACATTGATGCCTCCATATGTTCCAACACTTTTTTAAAACAAAACCCAAAGCTCTACATAGTTTAGTATTCATAATGCACAAAGGGCAAAGACAAACATCTGTCCATATCTATAGACTGAATGCATTCATTAAAACTATTCAACCAGGAGCAAAAGTTACATCCATAGCCGCCAGATGACAGGGATATGACTGTTTTTATCTGCAATATATTAGGTAACCACCCTGGACTAGCAAAAAAGACTTTATCTTCTCATGGACCAGAATCCAATAGTTCTTAAAAAGGCTGGTCACCTTGGTGGTAAAGATTAAGTGTTTGCTGTCATCTCTCCCGTGCAGTAGGCTTTAAAGCATGTTCTATCTCGTTCATATCTGATCAAATCCATTCAGGTTCTTCTACCAAAATTGCTTTATTTGTCTCATTTCATTTTCTCATTGCTCCTTTAGTCAAGCAAGCATCCCTTTCTACACTGTAGAATAAGCTTGTCAAACTCACGGCTCGCAGGCCGGATGCCTCACACACTGACCACACCCATGCCCGGTTTGGCAAAGGGGAAAAAAGTCATGATACTTCATGTGACGCCGCCGTGATGATCCGAGTGTGACACCCTAGCTGTAGAGGAACAGTCCTAGTGATTTACTAGGGGTCATTTCTCCATTTCCAAGGTTAGCAAGGATTTTGAAAGAATAGCTTGTCAAAGTGACAAGATGCTTTCACAATACTATTTAAATTCATCAGCTTTCAGAACTAGGTCAACTGTACTTAATTTTCTAAAATTATATAATGCATGACAGTTTATAAGACTACAACAAAACAAAGAGCATTGGGCAATTTATCCACACAATGAGCATGACAATTACTGAGTGTGGATCTCCCAGTCCAAAATAGCAATAGCAGATTTATATACTACTCCATAGTGCTTTACAGCAATCTCCAAGCAGTTTACAATGTCAACATATTGCCCCAACAATCTGGATCATCACTTTATTGACCTCAGATATAGAATGCTGAGTCAACCTGGAGCTGGTCAGGTTCAAACTCCTGACTGTAGGCAGAATTAGCCTGCAGTACTGCATTCTATCCACTGTGCCACCAAAGGCCCACAAATGCCATCCATGTTTAGCATATATCTTCTAACTATTGAAACTGTGTTTATTTTAACCCATCTAGTCCATCAGAGCTTTTAGCAGCAACTTCTCCTAGATGATGTTACCCAGTTTGGGTAATGAAACATCTACAAGAAAATAACTAAGCTCAAAGAGAACCAGGCAGGCTATTGTCTTAAAGAGGAGTTTGGGTTTGGCACGGATTTCCTCACTCCTCTAAAAGAGAAATTTGAGAAAGGAGTGAAGGAATCCATTTATACCAAAATGGAAAAGCCTTCCCCCAATAGAGGTGGAGGTCTCAGACACAACGAGTCCTCCTTTTTTATGCTGCTCTTGCATCAGTCTCCAGGAAGATCAAGACAGGTTCATCAGGGATATCAAATTTAACGTCCCATCTAAGAATGTAGGAACAATGACCCTTAAGGACTGTGTACTCATCTAAGGAGCCTATTCAGATTAGGTGAAATGAAGCAGTGGTCGGTTCCTATCGGTTCGGACTGGTTCTGCTGAACCGGTAGTTGTTTGGCGGCCAGGGTAGCTGGAACCGGCAGTGACCCAGGCCTGCCACACCCCTAAACCGGTTTCCTGGGCAGCGCCAGCGGTGCCGCCATCTTGTTTTTCAGTTCTGCACATGCGCAGAACAATTTTAATTGCATTGTGCATGTAGCGTGCATCAAGCATGCACGGGGAAAGCACACACACAAATGAACCAGCAGTCGTGCCTGCCAGAACCCACTCTTGAAATGAAACCATCCTGGAGGACATATATTGGGTCCCCCTTACCAACTTTCTCAGACTGAAGAAGCTGCTTCAAAACAAATTATTTCCAACAAATATGAGGTCCAGTTGCCAAGTGACTCAACTTCTTGGCATTCCCTTTCATGTCCCACAGTGCATTACTGCTCTATTCACAGTTACCTTGCTTTATTATAAGCATATTCTACTTATTTTCAGTTTCAGAGTTAATATGCCAGGAATCACAAATGAAGTTATTTCTCATGATTTAGGGCTCTGCAAAAGGACCGTCATTCCTACTTACACTTCCTATTCTTTCCAACTTTAGAACTTCAGACAGTGTTTTCTATTATTAATCAAACAACATGTAGTTGAACAACAGCTTGTGGACTATCAAACTAACCATATCGTGTCCTGAGTTATGTGTGGATTGCAGAAAATAGAAGCAAAACATGTTTGCTTACTTGCTGGAAGCTGGATGTATTGGCAAGAGGCACTGTATGCAAATCCTATTAGCCCTGCTTGGTGAAATCATATTTCATTATCCTGTGAGAAAGCAGTAACCATATTACAAGCAACAAGGTATTGGACCACACAAAAAAGCTGGAAATAGTGAAAGGAGGTGCCAATGCATTTTACTTCTCTAATTCAGACGCAGAAATGGAAATCTGAGCAGTGTGCTCTCAATTTGAAACAGCCTGCTCACTTCCTTGTTCTACTCCCCAGGCATTCCTGGTGCCTATCGAATATCAGCCATTAAATATAGACATTAACCTGGTTTATATTCTGCAGAATGAAACTGCAATGCTTTTCCTGGACGGTGCCATTTCACATGGCAGTCGCACATTGCATGCTCCATTAAAATGCAAATGGAGGGGAAAGGCAAATACAAACCTACTTTGTTAAAAGAACTCTACGTGAATAAAATACTTTATTTTTGTAAAGTGAGAGAGAATTTTATAAAAATCTGCCAGTTTCCTAAAGTGGTTCAGCCCCCAAAATTTTTATTTCTTCACCTTACTGAATGTTAGATGCATGTTGGAGGTTATTGGAGATTTTAAAAATTGATAGGAATTTAAGTATATGGATACATAATTTAAGAAAAAAAATGTAGTATGATGTCATTAGCAAGAACAGGAATCCCATGGCACCCTGAAAACTAACTGATGCCCTCGCATAAAATCTGTGATGAACAGGGCTATTGCCAACAAATAACTATTTTCATAGAGGTCATTCATTGTCATATGGATGGTCATAAACTTTTAGCCACTCCTGTATTGATATTTTCCTTTTTCTTTTTTTTTCAAAGTACAATAGAAAATTCAAAACTTAATTCAAATAATTGCCTAGTTAGTTGTCAAACACATTGCTATACACTGTTTCTATTTCTAAGTTTTAGATACAATGTTCCTATGGAAAAAATTACTAATACTCCATCTGATTACTAATAGAACTGCTTCTATGATGAGCTTAAAATAGTAAAATACGTTCTTGTGGGCTTGTGATTCAAGCAGAATTACTTGTGATGTAGCCATAATAAAATTATTCAAGCTTCTTTCTGAATGAAAGTTTAGATTCAGTATGATTCCTCCTCTGAATGTTTGTTTTCTAAGTTTTTTTTTAGTTTAGAATTGAATAGAGACCATTGAAATTGGACAGCTAACAGATTAAAATAAATAAATAAGATTTCACTATAACTAAAATATATGTAACATGCAGTTTACATTTATTACTACATTATAGGAACATAGGTTTATTCTTATTAAGTATTAAATGTACAGTTATCATTTGTCTATTTTAACACAAACACTTGCTAAACTTAAGAATTTGTTTTTTTCTTTTTAAAAAAAGATTAATACCACTTTTAATGAGCTGCAATATATATATTGTTTAGTTCATTAGCTAAGACAATTACTGAAGTGAAATATGTGTTCTTGTGATTTAGGAACATGAAGAATTACAAATTATATGAATTATAATATATGATGACAAAAAGTATGTTTATATCAGTTAAAATTTTAGCAGAATGTTTAAAATATGAATAGCAGTTCATTCAATGAGTTATGTGTAACATCTTTCATCTGTCAAATAACTGATCAACATCTTTTTGCCAGAAGGACAGAATAATTAACCAACTATCTATTCCTTTGCAAAACAGAACTCAAATTCCAAATGCAGGAACAGATGTCAGAATCAGCAGAACTCATTAATGGGGTATTGTAGTCTTTTCATGTAGATTTAAGCAAAAGAGTGAAACTCAGAGCCACAAATTGGTTCAGATCTTTACAAGATAATAGTGTTGTTTACAAAATACAATTACCATTCATATGTATACCAGGAACTATTTCAAAGGTGGTTATAGCTTTTATTGTAAAACAATTTACACATTCTCAGCACCTCAGAGATTTTATCCAGTAACTAATGCAATTTTCGCATTTTTCTATCTTACTTCCTGTGAGATTAATACTGCCATATATTGTATGAAATTAAAATGCATTTCTTTCTTGTTACCAAATCATTATATATCTGATGACCAACACAGATAATATGCATTTTGAAATCTATGTGTATTGCTGGATGTGCAATACCATTCTTAAAATCGGGGAATAACTAGACCACTCTGGATCCAAGTCAACCTTTATATATTGTCATTCTAATGTTATTCATCAGTTAAAAGATACTGGATAATTAGAGAATGCGGGAACTTGTGCTGACGGCATGATGGGAAGGGGAGAAAAAAGGGAGGGTAAGAAAACCATGAGGCAATTGTAGGGGTCAACATGCTGACTCTAAACCACTTAGAAAGGACTATAAAGCACTGTGAAGTAGTACAGAAGTCTAAGTGCTATTGCTATTCAAATAGAACCCAGCCATGTTTAATATGAGGGTTTTTTTTAACCTTACCCCACAAATGTCTGCTTATGCAAGAGAGTTGTGTGAAATAAACAATTAAATATTCACACGTTGTGGTAATTGAAAAGACTGTAATCATTTGCTATTACAAACAAGAACACTGCATATTTGGAATATTTAGATTACTGGATGTTATGTTTTAAAATCCCTTCTCTTCTCTTTGTTCCTTACCCTCCTAGAACACAATTTTACAAAAGGTACCCAGTTTTACCTGATTTTATTGCATATAGAAGTGCAAACATTTTGCCTGTGTGCATTCGTAGCTATGTCACTTACCACAGTTACAGCATCATTCAAGAGAGATTCCCCAAAGACTAAGATGTACAGCTGCTCGTTGACATGAATATTTTCAAAGACAGCCAACACAGCCACAGGATCCACGGCTGAAATCAAACTTCCAAAAAGCAGGCTCTGAAGTAGAGTGATGTCACTCAGACCAAAGGCCTCAATCTGGCAAATGGCAAAGAGGGAAATGCCAATGCCAAAAGAATTCCAGAGTGTGCCCACCACAGCATACCAGAAAATGGTGCCAAAGTTCTCAAAGAAGAGGCGCGTGGGCATAAAATAACCAGCGTCGAGGACAATTGGAGGAAGAAGATATAAGAAAAAAACATCATTCTTCATCACTGGTGGAGATTTTTCCTGTGCCCCAAATATAATTCCACCTAAAATCAGTCCAATCACAATAAGGAGACAACTTTCTGGAACTATCTGGGGCAATTTGTGGTAGAGATGAAAACCTTCAAATTAATGGAGGAAGAAAAAGAAAGAGAAGAAATATTATATTGTGACAAAAAAATCTTATGATATTATACTTAACATATTAATGTTATTTATTCTTGTATTTAAACCATTCCCTTTCTTGCATTTTTATAGATGTACAATTAAACTCTCAAAAGAAAAAAGAAATCAGCTAACCCACATATTTTATTTTATTATTTCATTTGTACTCTACCATTATTATTTTTAGAAATAACCATCTTGGAACTCATGAGATAACTTTATTTTTCATGATTTGATACCAATGCTTTAAACCAGGGGTGTCCAAACCTGAGAACTTTAAGACTTGTGGACTTCAACTCCCAGAATTCCCCAGCCAGCATAGCTGGCTGGGGAATTCTGGGAGTTGAAGTCCACAAGTCTTAAAATTCCCAAGTTTGGACACCCCTGCTTTAAACCTTCTTAGATAAAATGATTAATCCAGATTTTAATTGATCTTGTAGTTTTGCAAAAGGTTCCTTAAAAGGGTGGTGTTTTAAGATTTTTAGCCAAGAAATATAGTAGTTTGCAAATGCCAACGTTAGATCAAAAGTTCAGTGGAATGGTTCATTCTTTGGAAAGAAAATTCTGTATACCAGGGTTGCAGACTAGCCTGGGAAGTTCAAAAAAGCATTCCAGAGAAAGGCAAAGGCATTTCTGTGTGCATATTATTGCAAAAAAACCTAATGGATATTCCCATGAATTCATTTGGAGTCCCTTACAATGATTGGCCCTTGAATGAGTATCTATGAAGATTCTCAGTACTCTATGTCATGCTGACCCAAAGGTGCTTTTTCAAAAGACAATTGGATTTTGTTTTCTTGAAGGTGTTTCACTTCTCATTCAGGAAGCTTCTTCAATTCTGACAGTTCTCACAGAACTGAAGAAGCTTCTTGAATGAGAAACGAAATGTCTTCAAGAAAAAAAACAAAAGCACATTTGGAACATTCTGAATGAGTCAGTTTCCTTCAGCAAGTATGAACCAGGTAGCATTCTATTCATTGGATGCGCCCATTTGCACACAAGAGTCTCACTTTGCACTACAGACTTTGGGACTCCCTGCTTTTGCTCTGGCAGATTGAGAAAAATATGTAGAATAAGGGGATCTGGAGGAAAAGAGAAATCACAGCCTACATCTCACACAATTCGAGATATCAGTCCTATCAGTAGATGGAACAAGATCTACAGGTATTTCAGGCACCACTTTAGGTTACTGGAAGTACTATGGGCTATTTGGACTATGAATGTATTCAAATCAGAAGAATGAATTAGCGTCTTCCCTTTGCAAACTTATGTTTCTAGTCTTTGAGTGAATAATTTTTTAAAATATATAAATATTGTATATTTTACATTTTACATTTAGTTTCAAGGTGCTGACTATCATCTTTAAAGCGCTCCATGGCACAGGACCTAGATATTTGCGGGATCGCATCCTGCCCCATACATCCCTTCGGCCGATCCGCTCTCACAGAGAGGGACTCCTCCGGGTGCCGTCCACTAGGCAGTGCCAGCGGGCGACGCCCAGGAGCAGGGCCTTCTCTGTGATGGGCCCGACCCTCTGGAATGACCTCCCCCCTGATATCAGAAAAACCACCGATCTCTGCTCCTTCCGTAAGAAGCTTAAAACCCACCTGTTCAATTTAGCCGGCCTGGCCTAATCCCAGCTTAGTCCCTCAAGTCTGTATTTTAAATTTTTAGGGGTGGGTTTTAGGTTGTTTTAATTTTTATCACTTTGTACAGCCTATTGTTTAATTCGATTTTATGGGAATTTAAGGGTATTTATTTTTGTATACGGTTTTTAATGAGATATCTGTACACCGCCCCGAGTTCCTTCGGGGAGAGGGGGCGGTCTATAAATCAAATAAACTTAAACTTAAACTTAAACTTAAAACAATGCAATTGCATAATTTTTGTGTGTGTATAAGCAAAAAAAGTATTAAAAGATAGAGAAAAGTCAAGGAAAAAGTGCAAGTATAAAGGATTAAAAAATAAGACAATAGAAAAAGACTAATTTCCCACTTTTTTGATTCAGATATAGATTAAAAATACATCAAATTATTACTCTAAAATTACCAATATTCCATATTATTTCTAAAATCCCATATATTTAATTATTTAACTGTTTTATGTATGTATTTTATAACGCATTTTAGTGACTGTACACCGCCCCGAGTCCCTTTCGGGAGAAGGGGCGGTCTATAAATACGAATAAATACGAATAATAAATATATTCCAAAATCACAATTTCATTATTTTTTTTCACATTCTTACACAAAAAGTCCAAAAGTGCTCTCCAGGTAAAGTTATAAATTAGTCAAATCTCATCTTTAATCAAAGCTGTCAATTTCACCATTTCCACCTATTCTATCAGCTCACCCATCTGTTTTTTCATTGTAGGTATTGGTAAGTCTGCATACATAAGAATCTTGCCACTGTTATCATGTATAAAAATAAAGATATTTTAATCTATTTATACATTAACCACAAAGGAAAGTATAGAATAGAATAACAGAGTTGGAAGGGACCTTGGAGGTCTGCTAGTCCAACCCTCTGCTTACACAGGAAACCCTACACCACTTCAGACAAATGGTTATCCAACATCTTCTTAAAAACTTCCAGTGTTGGAGCATTACAACTTCTGGAGGCAAGTTGTTCCACTGATTAATTGTTCTGTCAGGAAATTTCTCCTTAGTTTAAGTTGCTTCTCTCCTTGATTAGTTTCCACCCATTGCTTCTTATCCTGCCCTCAGGTGCTTTGGAGAATAGCTTGACTCCTCCTTTTTGTGGAAGCCCCTGACATATTGGAGCACTGCTATCATGTAACCCCTAGTCCTTCTTTTCATAACACATATCCAGTTCCAGCAACCATTCTTTATATGTTTTATCCTCAAGTCCCCTAATGATCTTTGTTGCTCTTCTCTGCACTCTTTCTAGAGTCTCCACATCTTTTTTACATTGTGGCGACCAAAACTGAATGCAGTATTCCAAGTGTGGCCTTACCAAGGCATTATAAAGTGGTATTAACACTTCACGTAGCCTTGATTCTTTCCCTCTGTTTATGCAGCCTAGAACTGTGTTGGCTTTTTTGGCAGCTGCTGCACACTGCTGGCTCATATTTAAGTGATTGTCCACTAGGACTCCAAGATCCCTCTCACAGTCACCACTACTGAACAAGGTTCCACATATACTGTACCTGTGCATTTTGTTTTTCTTGCCTAAATGTACAACCTTACTTTTCTTACCATTGAATTTCATTTTGTTAGATAGTGCCCAATGTTCAACTCTCTCAAGATCCTTATGTATTTTAAGCCTATCTCCCTGAGTGTTGGCTATTCCTGCTATCTTGGTGTTGTCTGCAAATTTGATGAGTTCCTCATCTATCCAGTCATCCAAATCATTGGCGAATATGTTGAAGAGTACTGGGACTAAAACAGAGCCCTGGGGTACCCCACTCTAATTTCAACTGTATATTTACTTTTAAAACTTCTGAATCAAAAATCAAACTCTTGTATTGTAGCCTTGTCTATTAAATTAGTTGTTGCAGAAAATTGTATCTTATAGATGAGTCTAAATGAAGAATAACAACTTGTCTACAGTTGGGAAGGAAGCATCTGAAATTTCCTGACGCTTGGGATGAGCTTGGAATGGTTCAGGCATTTGCTTGCTATGTGGATCCAGATGTAGCATTTTGTAGCTGAGTCAACAGCATGAATTTTAGCTGTGTAAGATATAGCTATTTGAGAGCTCTGTGGTAAAACATAACCCCAAATTTCTCCTTCTTTGTTGATTTCTGAGGACAGAAATCTCTTAACTCCTCCAGTTTCAGAGGTTGCCAGTGCTGGATTTTGAAAGGCCTTCAGGAAGCTTGGAAAGGCTTAAAATCCAGTCCACTTGCCATGTTCCCCACACCTCAACTTTTCCAGGCATAAATCTATTACCCAGCAATATTGTACTAACTCTTCCAAATTATGTGAGGCACCTTTCATCACCAATTCATCTCTCATCTTATCAGCAAATTCTTCTCTACATTGATCAATCAGATAATTCAACCCGACATCCATAGCAAATAATTTAAAACCTAGTATGTATGCCTGCAGGGATGCAGTGGCTCAGTGGCTAAGATGTTCAGCTTGTCGATCAGAAAGGTCAGCAGTTCAGTGATTTGAATCCCCAGCGCTATGTAACAGAGTGAGCTCCCGTTACTTGTCCCAGCTTCTGCCAACCTAGCAGTTCAAAAGCATATAAAAATGCAAGTAGAAAAATAGAGACCACCTTTGGTGGGGAGGTAACAGTGTTCCATGCGCCTTCACATTTAGTCATGCTGGCCACATGACCATGGAAATGTTTTTGGACAGTGTTGGTTCTTTGACTTTGAAATGGAGATGAGCTCCATCCCCTAGAGTCAGGAACGACTAGCACATATGTGCAAGGGGATCCTTTACCTTTACCTATATATGCCTGCACAGTGCACTGACCATATTTGTAAATCTCATGGCTCCCTGTCTCTCTATTGATCAAATCATTAAAGGATGCTCTAAGTTTGAGTTATTTTTCCATTACTATCTTGTTGCCATGGGCTTCATTCATGATTCAGCACCTGTTGCTGTCCTAATAGCTTCTGATTGCCTTCTCCAAGGTCAACTCACAATTAGTCAAATCTGAGGCTGCTCCACTCCAGCTAAGAACTGGATGTGATTCAGAATGCAAAGTGCAAAGTTATTGAAAGAAGAACTCCTGAAAAGGTTTCCTATATTTGCCTGAGCAAGTGAAGTTCTCACCGTCTTCCCTGCCTATATAACTGTGCAGGCAAGATTAAAAGTGGGACTTTTAATGATCAAGGTTTAATTATTCATGCATTACTGAATGACTCTTGAAGTTTCTTGATGGCATATGGGAAGTATGGTCTTTATCCTATATACTCATAGAGACTTCCATTGATCTCCCCCCATTTCCACCCCCCACCCCCAATGTTATTAAAGGTGCTCACTAAGAGCTTTCTATCACGATCTCTTTATGGGTACCTGATATGCATATATCAGAGATGGCCACTGCTGTCCTTTTCTTAAAGCTGTCTCAGACCATCTGTGGTTAATTATTACCTAATCATAATGAATGTTGTTAAAATGGCCATACAAAACCAATCTAGGTTATTAACTCTAAAATCCACATCTCAATTCAGAAATCACAAAGTAATGAGTAAACCATTATGTTATTTAGTATTGTTCGCAAACAAAACAAACAATGTAAAGGAAAACGATAAAAGTTGATACTCAAAACATGGCATAGCCATTAACCAAGCTTTAATCAAGATGAAAATAGATCAAATATTATAAAAATATGGGAGGTAAGCAGTTACCACCAAGAGTCCTTTAAGAATTAAAAGAACTGTATCTTGCTTGAAAAATGTACATAAAGCACGTGTTAGATTACACTACTAAATTTTACAATATTGAATGTATATTAATTTGAAAATTGATCTGCAGCAGATTTGATTAAATTTTAAATTACATAAGTTTTGCTGTTTTTCAGAAACATCTCAAGGCAAAACGTATGAGATGCAAATGCTCTGTAATCTGGCATTATGTCGGTGATGTCCAGATTGTGAAATTCTCAATCAACATTGCTCTTCCCGAGAATTCGGGAAGAACACATTTAGAGGACATTAAAATTAGAGAAGGCTGCTAAATATTTCTTTCATACATTTCAGAGCTAAGCTATGATATACAAAGGAAGTTTAAACTCTGATAAACATTTTTGGGGACTCATTTATAACAAAAATACTATTTGTAGAAAGTACATTTTGCATTTATAAGACTACTGACTTGGGAGAGGAAATTGATTTATGTCCCAGTAAATACCGTATTTTTCACACTATAAGACGCTACAGACTAGAAGAACCACATTCGCTTTAGAGGAGGAAAACAAGAAAAAAAAATCTGCCTCTGCCTCCCAGCATCCATCCAGTATTCAACTGGCTGGTGTCCTTGCAGCGAACATCAAACAGTCTGGTCAGCTTCAGCACCTTATCACAGCCCCCCCACGTGGCTCATCAGGGCTCCCCTCCATTGCACCCACCACCGGTCAACTGAGCTGAGCTGCTGCCACCACCAGGGAAGACTGGAGCCTTTGCTGCCCAGCAGGAATATCAAGTAGGTATTCCTCCCAGAATACTGGAGATCGCCACTGCCGATGGCCTTTACCGATAGGTGGCGTTTGGTGGCAATTGGTGGTGGCAGCAGCAAACGTCAGCAATCAGTGGTGGTGGCGATCCCCGCCACTTAGAACAACTGATTGGTGGTATTCCAGGAGGTCGATCCAACCGCCAATCAGCTGCTCAGCAGCGAACACTCCAGCATTCCCTGGCAGCGGCCCCTCCCCCCACAATATTTGTTCTATAAGATGCACAGACATCACCACTTTTTTGGGGGGGGGAGTGAGTCTTATAGTGCAAAAAAAATACGGTATGTTTAGAAGTCCATTGCAACTGATTGTTTTTTATTATTTGCTGAGTTGTATACTTTTTTATTTTGACATGGTTTGCCACAGGCATAGAGTCAATTTTCACACAGAGAACATCCATGTTTCTCCCATTACTCTACATTTTCCACACTTAAGCCATTTACAAATTAAATGTGAGAGAACCAGGAACTGCAGTTTTTTATTACAGTTCATAGCTAAGTTGTAATTCATACCGTCAACTTTTCAGTCTACTGAAATATATACTAAAATGATTCACTCATCTTTTTTTCATTTATGAGAATTTTTTTTAAATGTCAAATTTTACATCTTTCCTAAGTGTTAGGAATAGAAATCATATTATACCTGTCCCTTGTAGTAAAAGTAGACTATTTTTTATGCTATTGTTTGTTCATCTACAATTAACTTTTTAAATGTGTTTACTGCATTTACTTCCTGATAATTAACAGTCAGGATAATCAAGAGCAATCAAAACTAATAAAAGAAAAAAGAGTATGATAAAGTGTCAAACTTTTTCAAACCTGAACTTTGTTACACTCTAGTGGTATTTTTGATGCGATTAGAAACCTACCTATCTATTTATTTTTATTTTGATGAACTATAGATACATCATATCAACTTTAGTGCACTCCTAGATCATTGTAAAAATGTAGTGCAACAGAAAAATAGTAAAGTACCTGCAGTTTACTTTAATCAAAGTAACAAAGGTCATCATATATGCTGAAGGACACAAGTACTTAATTTGTCAAGTCTTTTCATAATTTACAAACCATAAAGCAAAACTTTGCTACATTTAGGGCAAAGATATATGGCTTCTTATCTGAGCCTAACTACTGTATTTTAAACAGAATAAAGCTGAGCAATTAGGATAGATAGAATACAGTTCTGAAAGAATTATATTCTTGGAAATCAGAATGTACTGTAAGTCAGTGACAAGTCTCTGCATAAAATTAAATGGAGATGAGGCATCACATGTGCATAATCTGGTCACTTTCAGAATTTTCTTGAACTTCCTGTGAATGATGTCATAAAGGTAAGGACATTAAAACAAGTGAAGGTTAATGCCTGTAACAGTATGCATGAACAACCTTGGGTGACAGACTAGAGAGTCCCAGGCTCTCAGTGTGTAAAAGATATCTAAGCCAGTGGTGGGATTCCAATTTTTAACTACTGGTTATGTGGGCATGGCTTGGTAGGCATGACATGGCTTGTTGGGTGTGACATGGCTTGGTGGACGTGGCAGGGGAAGGATACTGTAAAATCTCCATTCCCTCCCCACTCCAGGGAAAGGTTACTGCAAAATCCCCATTTCCTCCCGATTGGCTGGGACTCAGGGGGCAGGGAATAGATGGGGGCAAGGCCAGCCAGAAGTAGTATTTACCGGTTCTCTGAACTGCTTAAAATTTCCGTTACCAGTTCTCCAGAACTGGTCAGAACCTGCTGAATACCACCTCTGATCTAAGCCCTCAGAAGGAGAGAATGCGTGGAAAATGTTTCAAAAGGGATCCTTTCCAGCAAATAAAAGGAAAGAAGGGGAAATATCCTTTCAGTCTTGCGTGATTTTGTTATAGTAACTTTACAATAAATATAGAGCTAGTACACCTAGTTGTGCTTCTTCCATGGACTACCTTGCAGGGCTTCTGAATTTAGGACTTGTTAGATGATTCAGATTTTTAAAAAAACAAACCTAAAAGTACCAAGATTTATGAAATTTGAAGACTTTATTGCAGTCATTAACCAGCACCATACGTATTTCCTTTCATCAGCTGTGAATGAACGAAGAGTAATACTTAACCATTTTTGTACATAGCAATGGCAATAGCATTTAGACTTATATACTGCTTCACAGTGCTTTTACTGCCCTCTCTAAGCAGTTTACAGAGTCATCCTACTGCCAATAACAATCTGGGTCCTCATTTTTCCCACCTTAGAAGGATGGAAGGCTGAATCAACCTTGAGACAATGAGATTCAATTTGCCAAATTGTAGGCAGCCGGCAGTCAACAGAAGTAGCCTGCAGTACTGCATTTTAACCACTGCGCTCAATGCATACTAATATTGGGATTTCATTTGAAGAAAAACTACTTTGTTTGTATAATGAATATCTGGTAGCATGTTTTACATAAAATACTTTGAAAACTTACTATATCTAGAAGTATACATAATATTTTGTTGATATTATGACATCCAGTTAGTGTTATGCATAAAGAATCAGGACTACACTTATAACAAGTAAGATGATTTATTGCTCATGTCTATTAATAAGAATCTAGTTAGTGGTCAACACTAAAAATGGCAATGAATAAGAGTTAACAGAATTCAAGAGAGGTTGGACCATTTGTGAGGCTGATTCCTTTCTTGATTCTGTTCCTTGTCAATGCCTGTACTTCTCCTACATCAATATCCTTAACAATTATTATAAAACTACTATAAAGAAGTTTTTGTTTAAAAAAAAACTTTCCAGACTCGCCTATAATCTTGGATTCTACAAATACGAACCAGGCTTAACTGTGCTAAAATTCCAGGCCCAGGCAAGTTGGTTAGGTGCTATGGCTTCTTAAATTAGTTCCAAATGGACTGAGGAGAAATGTGGGCTACGGCTGATACAAGCAATTTTCTGAATGCCAGCTTTAATGATATCAGACATACAGAATTTTACATTGTAGGATTGTTCAAATAAGTAGATTTTTAACCTAAATTTTATTTTAATTCAATATTCTCATGCATGCATTAAAGAAGAGAAGAATAGATATCACCCTTGTTTAATGCATGCATGGACTTTGCTGTAAGCGATAAACCAAATACTACAACAATACCCTATAACAATACCTTTAATCCTCTACAAGCAGATAATTGAATTTACACTTTTTAAAATTTTATTTATTTCAGATTTTAATATGTCCCTTTTCGGTACAAAACTTATAAAAAACATCCTATATACCATATTTTTGGAGTATAAGACGCACCGGAGTATAAGACGCACCAAGGTTTTGAAGAGGCAAATTTAATAAAAAAGGTTTTTGCACTCTGCAGACCTCCCAAAAACAGGCCTGTTTTTTTTAAAGGGCATGAATAGCCTTTAGGAGGATTGTAGAGTGCTCCTGGGGAGTGGGGGCCCAAAATGAACAAAAAACTGCCCATTTTTCGTAAAAATGGGCCCGTGTTTTGTCAAAAAAGAGGCATGCATAGCCTTTAAGGCTTATAGAGTGCTCCTGGGGGCTGGGGAGGAGCAGAATTGAGCAAACAATGGCCCATTGTTTGCTCATTTCTGCCCTCTCCAGCACCCAGGAGCACTCTGAAAACCTCCTAAAGGCTATGCACAGCCATTTTGGTGAAGGAGTGGGGTTTTGGGAGGCAAGAAATGCTGTATTCCGTGTATAAGATGCAAACAGATTTTCAGTCTCTTTTTTGAGGGAAAATGGTGTGTCTTATATTCTGAAAAATACAGTAGTATATATGCTTTTCTCTAGGGAAAGAGTTCCAAGACTGAGGTGACATTATATACTAATTTGTTATTTAAAATATTTTCTGTCATATATTTTCACAGCAGAATACAAAATTTAAAATAAATTGAATACAGAAAAAATAAAAAATATATAAAATATAATAATACATACATTGTATAAGTGGGGAGAGAAAAGGAAAGAGGAGAGAGAGAACAAGAGCAAAGAAGTTGAATCTTTTTATCATGAACTCTTAAAATAACACTTTTTTTAACATGCAGCTTACTAAGTTTGTACATCTTGATTACTAATGAGACTTTCTAAAGAATAGGCAGGATGAGATGAAAGGCGGCTTTCATGGATGAGCTTTAATCACTAGTCACTTCTTCTTTGATGAGCTTAAGACATGAATCCCAAGCAGATCTGAATAAATTAAAACCTTCTTGTGGGATGAGATGCTTCTTGAATGGACTCTCAGGATCACACATATATACCAAAACAGAAGATGAAGGATCTCCAAATCCGTAATTCTAGGCTAACCAAGAGTATTTTAAAATGGATATAACTGGATGTTCTTGTTTGAATGCCCTGGACATTTCAATGGAATAATGGAATGGACACGTTTTTGAGGTGAATTCTGTCTATGTCTCTTTCTTGGCAACAATATTGGAGTTGTTTGCCATTGTATAATTTCAAGATACATTGTCTTCTCAATTTCTTAACATAGTGTTCAGCCACCAGCATTTCTCATCTAAGTCCTGAACAGGTCTAACTTGATGAGCTTTCCTGACCTAAGCAAAGGTTAGCTGATTAATAGTATCTGTTGTGATATTTTCTAGGGAACCCATTATGATTAAGCTGCATTTATACAAATATGAAATGGAGTTGATCTTAATACATCAACATTAGAATTTTTGGACAAATATGAAACAATGGGACCACACACACACACACAAACAAACAAAGAACTACGGTACCTAGAGGGGTTTTACTGCACACAGGTAGCCCTTGACTTACAACAGTTCATTTAGTGACTGTTCAAAGTTACAATAACACTTTAAAAATGACTTATGACCATTTTTCACAGTTATAACCTTTGCAGTATTCTCATCATCATGTGATTAAAATTCAGAGCTTGACAACTGGTTCATAATTATCACTTTTTTATATACTTATGACTACTGCAACTGCAGCATCCCTATGTGATCAAAATTCAGATGCTTGGCAACTGCCATATTTATGACTGTTGCTGTGTCCCAAGGTCATGTAATCACCTTTTGCAACCTTCTGACAAGCAACGTCAATGGAGAAGCCAGATTCATTTAACAACCAGGTTACCAACTCATCAAATCGCAGTATTTCACTTAACAACTGAGGCAAGAATGGCCATAAAATGAGGAAAAGCTCATTTAACAAGCATCTCACTTAACAACAGAAATGTTGGGCTCAGTTGTGGTCATAAGTTGAGGACTACCTGTGTACTCGACGAAGTATTTGAGATATTACAGCATTTACATGTTTAGACAAGAAGAATTTCCTTCCTCGGTTTTTATAGTTATTCTATTTATTTCTGGAGTACTGGATATAAGCTAAATACCCCAAAGAATGAAGGGTGGGGTAAATTTTTTCTGCAAATGCCAGCTGATTTTCCACCAAAGAAATTGGGAAGGAATCCTCCAAGGGGATCCTTATCTAATCATTAGCATTCTGCTTTGTTGCTTTCTCTGAGATAAGAGGAATCCCAGGGATCGCTTATGCAAAACTACCTGCCTGGAGAAATGTTTGCCATGCAAAAGGAGCACCTGGATTTGTCCTCTTCTACTTTTTCGGTGATATATGACCTCTCAAAGCTCTAGCCAAATCTGTTGGACAGGACGCCAATTAACCACTTAGGCTCCAGAAACAGATTTTAAAACTCAGTCAGGATGCTGGACGACCTATTCCTAGAATGGATCCCTGAAAGGCATCAACTGTCTGCACCGCACCCCTTCTTCCCCCCCGCCCCCCCCAAAAAAACCACCTGCTCTGCATTCACCGCGCCGATGCCGTCCGTGACCTGAAGGTGGGGGGGGGGGGGGCTTATAAACCCTCTGTGTTTTCTTTCACTTACCGATCTTGGCTAAGGAAGCCAGGAGGATCCAGAGGGTGATCTCGAAGGGGATTTGCACGTGTGGGTAATCCAAGGTAAAGACGTGAAGCCTGGTCTCCTCGAAAGGGGTCTCAGCCGGCCCCTGCAAGGTGCTTGCTCTGGGACTGGGATGGATGGCTGGCAAGACAGCCGGGTCGCTCAGCTCTTTTTCCGAAGCGGCGGCGGCTGCTATCACAGACGACACAAAGGCGGCCATCAGGAGCAGCGAGGGGCCGATCCCAGGACTCCCCGGGCAGCCCCGAGCAGCCCCCATTGAGCGGCTGCGTGGCCGGCACTCCTCGTTCAACTGGAAGGGGAAGAAGCAACGCCGGCGCTAAACCGGTTCACTACCAGCATGATGGTGGTCCTGCCCTCATCGCCTGCAGGGAAGGCAGAAGTCACGCGGGGGGGAGGGGGGAGGCGGGCCGGCCAAGAACGCCCTCTACTCCACCTTCCACGCCGGGTTACATCTCCTCCTGCCCGGCCGGTGGGGCTCCCCTGAGAGGCTCGCCTTTCGCTCCCCCGCCCTTCTTTTCGTACAACGCTACCTCCCCAGCTTCTTTCCTCATTTACGCACCTGCAGGCGAGGGGAAGGAAGGCAATGCCGGGCTGGGCTGGGCTGGGCTGTGGCAATGAGCGGCCCCAAAGAGAGTTTTCCACGCGGGAAACACCCCGCGTCTTCCTTCAGCTGGGACGCTGAGGGGGGGGGGCTTTGAAGGTCACCCACATGAAGAGACGCTTTGCAGCCCCTCAGAGGACGGTTCTCCCCAATGCGCGTCGCCCGAGGGCCTGCGCGGAGGAACGGAGCGTTCGACTCGTCCCCTCGGCAGCGCGGAGACCGGCGCTGGCGGGAGATTTTCTGAACTTTAGGGAAACTTTCCTGTCAGCTGTCAACAACCCTCTCAGTCGAGGACAGCCGGGTTCCACGGCTGTGGCGGCTGATACTGATAGCGTTTAGGCGAGGAGAATACAGTGAATACAGAAGGAAATCTAATAAGAAGGGACCGGGCAAACTGGAAATGAAATCCTATAGGAATGAAAACTTCAAAAGAGGTGGCAATCCCTTGTGAGAAAAAGTGTCATTCAACCTCCATTCTCATATATAAGATTGCTATCTCTGACCTTGCCTTTAGAGAGGTGCTGGGAAGAAATAAGATTCTGCTTCCAATAATAGCCATGACTCAATGTGTCAGTGCAGAGTTAGATATTTGAAAGCCAACTTTCTCACCGCAGATTTGTAAGGATGTACTTGAAAAAGCCTTTTTTGTTCCAGGGCAATAGGATGAGAGGATTCATGAAAGGCCTTGGATCCACATTTTATACCATAGGATACCAAAAACCAGGTGTAACTTTAAAGTTACTTATTTACTAGGTAAAATTAAGACAATATTCCAGTTGGCTTTTTGTCTAAGGCAGGACTAGAACTCAGTACCTTACCCATTACGCCATACTTCCTTTATCTATATACCTAAGTGGCCCTGGAAGATACGTTTCACATTTTATTAACAGGTTGAAAAGGAAATTGAGACTTTTTAATATTAATTGGACTTATCATCACTATCTTTAGTGTGGGACAGAGTTTAAATATTTATTTAACTTTAACTTGATTATCTCAAGCGTCTTATTAAAAATACAACAAAGTTAAATTCTTAATGAAAACAGTTAAATAATAATAATTTCTTATATATCCCATCCATCTTCTGATCTACTGTATATGGATATTTAGTCTATGCTAGATATCAATATAGCAAGTTTTATTCTTCTAAAACCAAATTATAGATTGTACTGCAATAGGTAACAATATCTAAGTTATTGGCCTTCAAACTTCAACAAATTGACACACTGTACCATGTATTTAAAATACCCATGTGGAAGTGTATACCGATTTCAGATCTATATGAATCTTAAAAATACAGTAATAAAAAGTAAAACATTTTCAGCTTAAAACAATAAAGCTGCTTCATTTACAAAATGAAACAGATACCGGTAGTAAAACTGATCTTTTAAAGAAAAGGCAATCCAGTGTCATTTTGAAGGCACTTTGATTTGAGCAAGAGGTTTAAAATGGCTTCTCTCATCTCCCAGATTCCAAACACACTGTTGACCACTGTCTTGTGGTCTCTTGTGGACAGGAGGAACTGTCTGAGCACTTGTGGACAATCTCAAGTCTTCTACTTGTCCAGAGATGAATTACAAAGAGCCAGCTGTTCAGTCTATCACAGATATTGGCTGAAGCTAGGGCGAGGGTTTGTTTTCAAGGTAGGCCGTATTTTTGGGAAAACACAGTACTGCTTTACAAAGCCTTAGTAAGCCCATACCTGGAATACTGCATCCAGTTTTAGTCACCCCATTAAAAAAAGATGCTGAGACTTCAGAAGAGTGCATCTATATGTATTTATATTGTGTTTTTATTATGACTGTACACCGCCCCGAGTCCCTTCGGGGGGAGGGTGCGGTTTATAAATTAAATAAAAGTTAAAGTTAAAGTGCAGAGAAGAGCAACAAAGATGATTAGAGACCTGGAAGCTAAAACGTACAAAGGCTGGATGAAGGGATTAGGTATGGCTAGTCTAGTGAAAAGAAAGACCAGAGGTGAAATGGTATCAGTGTTCTAATATTTGAGTGACTGCCACAAAGAGGGGTCAATCTATTTTCCAAAGCACCTAAAAGCAGTACAAGAAACAATGGGTGGAAACCAACCTAGAACTAAGGAGAAACTTCCTGACAGTGAGAACAATTAACCAGTGGAATGGCTTCCCTTCAGAAGTTGTGGGTGCTCCATCATTGGAGGCTTTTAAGAAAAGACTGGGCAACCACTTGTCAGAAATGGTATAGGGTCTCCTGCTTGAGCAGGAGGGTTGGACTAGAAGACCCACGAGGTCCCTTCCAACTCTGTTATTCTCTTACATCTGTGGTTAGGAAAGTTACAAAATTCCAAATGCTAACATTATAGAATAAAATTCTTCAGTGAAGCTTTCTACTCTTCGGAATGCTGGTCTTCCAGTCACCATATCCAGGGTAATCTGCTGTCATAGATGCATACATATTCCCCATGCAATTGCATCATATATCTTGCTTATCTACTATAAACCTGCTACAAAAAATAAAACTGTGGAACTTTGTATGAGTGATATTACCTAGAGTATACCTAAGAAAATGGTAACATGCAAGTAGTGACAAGTGATAACCTTCAACTGCTACCATCTCTGGACAATACATTGTTATACACCTCTTTCTTATCTTTGAGGAACATAAGTATATTAAGTTGGCAATAATTCTATAGAAATTTATTTAACATACATGTAGGTTTCATTTGTCATGGACATTTTCAATCTATTTGTAGTGAATATATTCCAGTGTTCTAAATATTGTTGTAAAATCTGGCATAATGTTATTTTCTAGCCCAATATGTCTGAAAATAGCCCAATAGCTCTGAAAATCTTTGTTGCATTTACATTATCCTGTAAAAGACTGAGTGGGAAAAAAATACAACCAATAAGTGCAAATAGGAAAATGTAAGTGTGGAATAAATGTAACTGGAGGACTAATTCCTTATATGCATAAATTATTTTTATGTTCTTATGTAATGTGGTACATATATTATAGTGAATTTTTTTCACATCTTTGCACCTACAAATAGAGTTAATATTCCACCAGTGCAAACATATTTTCATGCATGTGACTCCTGTTTTAACACAGCTCCTTTCCAAAGCATTCTAAGCAGGTTTGCTGCTAAGCTTCTAATTAGCAGGGAAACTTCTAAGGAAAAATTCCCTCTGCCTCTTTAGGAGTATCCAATATGGAGGGGAAAATGAAACCTTTAATTATGGACAAGTGAAAACAATTAGAAAAACAATAAAACATAGAGTGTTTTACAATAAGCTAAATAACTTTAAGCAACAATTGGCTATTGAACCCACAGAATGGGTTTTTTTTCCTCCCAATTTCTTCCGGGAGGCTTTTACATTGTCTTAGTAAAGGTTCTTCCACCTATGGCCATCTACATTTTTTAGACAAATCAGGAAATACAACCACATAATTGGAGAGATACAATATCCCTTATTACAGGCAATGGAGCTGGATTTCAATCATGGTTGACATTTTGCCTTTTTCACCCATTCCCATTCTCCTCATTTATCAGATCCACATTACCAACAAGAAGGTCCCCATCTCTTGCCACAGCCCTCCCTCCCTCCCTCTCCTCTGCTTCTGCCCCCCCCCCCCCAATTTTAGCTCTGTGAAGCTAGATTTCTTTTTTACTATTATTATTTATTTCTCATCTTTACTGAAAGTTTCTGAATCACATTTAATTAAAAGAATATAAGAAATAATTGAGGATTTCATTTTTTTTAAAAAAATGTTGTCCTTGCAATGTGTTATCTTAAAGCTTTTGACCTATGTGCCAATTGTTGTCCAATACATTTTAAGGATAGCATCTGCTATTTTCCTACGTCTGATACTCAATTAAAAGTTTAAAGATCACTGCGCTTATTTTTAGAAAGTAAACAGAACTTACAGTCACTTTCAGAATATTCCTCAAGAATGTACAGTAATAAATAATTTAGAGGCTATGCTGTTCCTGATGCCTTACCTTTGATAGGAAGCAACTACACAGAGTAATCAGGTGTACAGTACATTTGATCCTAATCACAAAGGATACTAAATTGGCACAATTTCAAGAACATTTATGTCTACCTCTGATACCCATCAAATTTTGGCTTACGACATCATGAAATCTATTTAAAATGAATTCCTCAACTTTGACATTGTACTTAAGGTAAGATTGCGTAATCCAAAGAGTTACGTCCAAGACTTTTGTTTGAACGGTTAGTTTATTGAAGGAGGTGGGATTGTTCTGATTCAAATTATACAATTGCAGTAGTTGATTTTCATATTTGCACCTATTTCATGTTAAACTATTCATGGAAATTATATTGAAAAGCTTTGAAGATTGTAAAACTAAGAGAGGAATCAAAACTAAGAGAGCATGTTAGAGAAGCATGGAGAATCTCTGACCCATATGAGTTAATGCAAAGCCTGTTCTCGTGTGTATCTTCAAAGAAATATGGGGCGGGGGGGGCAATTCCATGATATAGAATATAAAGTCATAGTTAGCTACAAAAATTCCATGAAATGAGAATAGAAAGTCATAGCTAGCTACAAAAAACATGGGAACTTCTTTGGATGCCAAAGATGTCCCAATTTTTACACCTGTCTTATTTGCTGTTTCCTTTTTAATACAGTATCTATTAAAATTTGAAGAAAGGGGTCTTACTTAACCTGGCACCAGAGGTTGTCTTAGCTTCTGTTCATGAAGGGGTTCGTTGAAGCATAACATTTGAGCAGGACTGCCCGAACCTTGGCATACAACTGGATCTTTGACCATCAAAATTTGGTACATGCAACAAAGTAGTATTTCAAGCTGCTTTCTCAACAAACTGAAAAGCTGTGTTAGGTGATCCAACAAGAGACGTGTTAGATAAAAGTTTAAGTTGATTCTTTTCAACTGAATGAAATGCATTAACCATTTGGTATACAGTCTTTCGTTCATTCCAAAAGCTAGTTACACAGTGATACACTGCTTTATGCATGTGTATGTATATGCTTGTGTACACACAAACACACACATATGCACATGCATACATGTTTGGAGTACAAATTTTTAGATAGCATTTTGAAATTAAAATAGGCTTTGTGAAAAAAATGTATAAATTAAGAGAGTGTGATGGCTCCTTTGATTAGTTGAGCAAGGCTGAACCTATTGCGACACACCAAAAAATGACATAGTTGACATGGTTGACATGATTTGTGATCCGACAAGCTGAATATAGCCTCTGGCCAGTCCTAGCAGTTTACCAGTCTTGTTTCTATAATCCCAGCCAAACAATATCCAAAGATTGGATGTTTATCCTTTTTTTTTTCAAGATAGCTTAGCTTGTACATATTTATTGTAGTGTGTCACAATTCATTGCTGGCCCAAGAAAGAATATCTAATATCTTTTTCTGGAACTATTTTGATTTAGAGAAAAATCTCTGCACCATTTCTTCCACAGTATATAGTGCAGTGATGGAGAACCTTTTCAGCACCGAGTGCCCAAACCGGAACTTGCGTGCATGTGGGTACATGAGTGCGTGCCAGAGCACCGGAAACCGGAAGAACAGCTGGCTGGCATGCACATGCCTTTTTTTTGGTCCTCTTTTGCCCGGTTTTTGGGCAGTTTTCTGGGCCGTTTTCAGGATTTTTGGGGCCGTTTTCAAGATGTTTTCCAGGCCGTTTTTAGGCTGTTTTTCGGGTCATTTTCAGGCTGTTTTCAGGATGTTTTGGGGCCATTTTCAGGCCATTTTCCAGCACACTGGAAACCAGAAGAACAGCTGGCAATGGTGTGGGTGCCCACAGAGTGGGCTCTGCATGCCATCTCTGTGCCATAAGTTCACCATGACAGGTATAGTGTATATAACTTTTGTCATTTCAAGAAAATTGGTATAGCAACAGCAATAGCACTTAGACTTATATACCACTTCACAGTGCTTTACAGCCCTCTGTAAGTGGTTTACAGAGTCAGCATATTGCCCCCAACAATTTGGGTCCTCATTTTACCCACCTCAGAAGGATGGAAGGCTGAGCCAACCTTGAGCCTGTTGGGATTTGAACTGCCAAATTGTAGACAGCCAGCAGTCAGCAGAAATAGCCTGCAGTACTACACTCTAACCACTGCACCACCAAGGCTCATAACAGGTTTGTTAATATACAGTATAAATCTGTAACAAGGCAATTGGCTTTTTATTTCTAGGTACAACTAAACCCTGATACGCTGCCTGACTGTAGAAACAAATCCTTGCCTAGCCACACAGATCTGTTATTCTATCTCAATCATCCAGATACAGTTGTTTGGAAGTTAAATCATGGCAATTTGACTTTTCTTTTTTGATTTGCAACATTTCACTGCTTATGCAAGCAGCTTCTTCAATCTCCAGAACTGGTCAGAACCTGCTGAATGCCACCTCTGACAAGGAGCAACATCAGACCTCTCTGTTCAGAAGGATGTAGTGCAGTGGTAGGTTCCGGATCCTGGTGCAACTGGTACGGTGCAACAGGGCTGGGCATCCACCACATGAATGCACGCAGCGTGCGCATGCGTACTTACCGCCTGCGATGCTCTGTGACACCTCCGCAACTCTCCAGCTGCTCGGCAGAGCATCGCACAGGCACCGCATGCTCGGTGCGCATGCGCAGAAGCCCCAAACAACTCAAATACAGGTAAGGAGTATGGGCGGACAGGCCCTCCAGAGCACTGTACCAAAACGGTACCTGGTGCTCCCAGTAGGCATCGGTACGCCCGTACCGTGGTGTACCGGTCGTATCCCACCACTGGTGTAGTGTTAAGAACAGCTAAGATACTGCACAGAGCCCTAAAAATCCCAGGCTTCTGGCAGAGGAGCCAGGATTAAGGAAAACACATATCATCTATGGGGGTTAGAAGATATTTTTCTTCTTCTTTAGAATGTATAATGTTCAGTATATGAGAAACCATACATCTTCCTAGGGTAAAATGTACCAACGGTCCCCTTTCTCCTGTTTTCAAATTAGTTTTAAAATATTCTTTCTTTTTTTGATTGCTGTTGAATATGTAATTGTTTTCTGCAGTTTTCATACCATGGTCAGTTGAAACTTTATTTCTTGTTCCTTAATTTTTTTTTACTATTGGTATTTGGCAATTCTGCTGTCTGCCATGCTTGCATTTACGGTAATTGATTTTGTTCCTTCCTTCCTTTCTCACTGCATATTAAAACGTTTCTGTTGGGCAGTGGATATTAGTAAGCAATGCTGTATCTTATCTCCTTTATCAGAAATAAAAGGCCGTGCCTATTTTCCAATTCAGGTGAGCCAAATTAACTTCAAGATTGGTCACATAGACTCATTCGATCTTTAAATAGGCAGTGGAACAAAGGATGTTAGTTTAAACAATGTTGTTTCAATCAATTGCTTTATGTGCTTAGAAAGAGAATGAAGCTTTTATTCAACTTTATTGGTTGTATGAAATGAAGGAAAGATAATTAGGATGTCATATAGTTCAGGAATAGCCTTCTGAATTTAGCAAAATACTTAAAAAATGTTCTTCAAAAATTCAAGATACTTATTACTGATGGACAGTTTATAACCAGTGCTAAGAGACTAAGAGTTAGGCCATATTAACTACCAAAGTTAGAATTGCAGACTGAGGACCCTTCTTCTAAATAGCAATTTGATAGCACTGCACTTCAACACAAACTAAAGTGATACTGTTTTCTGCTTCTGGTCCAGGAAGTGGAAACTCTGAAATCAGCAAAGCCTGAGCTCTGCTAATCAAAGAAGTATGTGCAAAATACTGGGGAAAGGATAATGGAACAATGACTTGCACTAGAATTTCTCAACCTTGCTATTTGCAGAAATCCTGATCATAATAGGTGTACAATATCTGGATAGCAAAAATCCTAATGACCACTAGAATGCAATGAAGATACGCAGAAAGCAAACTCTGTTGTCTGGATTTGTCCAGCAGAATCATTTTTTAAAAAAACTAATCAAGGAAGGGAAAAAGTCTCAAGTTATTCCTATTGTATTAACTGCATACACCAGCACAACCATTACCAAGTCAGAAACAAAAAGGGACTGCTTTTCCAGATTGGATTTTGAGTGTGTCAATATTTGAACAATTTAAAGGTACATGAGACAAAGAGAGAAGAGGGAAAATTTAAACGTTTACAGATTTTTTTTCCCATGACTTCCCAATTATAGAAATTAATTGATTACATCTAAGAAGGAGAAAAAGAGAAGGAGGGTGTGGTTTATATATAAATTTTATTAAACAAGTTTTTCCACAAAGTAAAATATGATATGAAAGAAATATTTAGTTAAAAGATACGGAGAAAAAAAAGAGAAAAGGGAAAAATAGATACAGGACAAAAAGTAGAAAAGAAAAAAGAAAGTCTGCTTAATAGCAGTTATAAATTCATCTATATTTTATGTTCTCTCTCTCTAAGAGTCATCAAAGTTTCTTTCTTTCTATAATCTGCTATTTCTAATCAGCGAATCCATAAAGCTTCAGTTCATTTTTCAACAAAATATTCATAAGGCATTTCTATAGATAATTAGTAGTTGATCTTTCTCAAGTTAATTTTGTGGTCTCTATTAATCCATCATCTTCATCTTCTTCCATTGTGTATTCAGAATCTTTCCATAATCATCTCACAGCAATGATCATATATAAAAAGAATTTGCCACAGCATTTTTCTACTTGTCTGTCCATTAATCCCAAACCCCCCCTCCACTCAAAAAAGTGTTCAGCTTTCACTTGACTCTTTAAAATTCTTTGCATCAATATATGTATTTGAGGTTAAAATTTTCTGATTTTTTTTTTGAAGTCTACCAAGCATGCTAAAAAGACTCGTCATGTTGTACACATTTTGAACATAAATTTGAAGTACCTTTACATATTCTAGATAATTTTTCAGGAGTCAAACATCAAGGATACATAATTTTATTAAAATTTTATTTATAACATATTGTGAACTTAAATCCTTTCAACTATTGTTATATATTGTAAGATACAATATGTTTTGTATAAAATTCTTAGCACATTTTATCATACACTCTTTCACTTCTTCATTCTTCATATCAAATTTCAACAAGAACTTATATATTTTGCCAATTACATGTTCATGATTTGCACAGAATTCATCTTCAAATTCTATCTTTTGTTGCAAATATCCTGTCATCTACTTTAAATCTTTCTTTTAACTGTGTATGAAAACCATTGAAAACTAAACCTAACAAGGAGGATATGGTGTTACAGTGAAGCATAGAAGCCACACTACAAGAGAATGACTACATCAAAAGTAAGCAACCTGTGACATTTGACAAATTTAACATCCTTAGGAAATATAGCCATAATGCTGGATATTATTGGAATATAGCTCAGAAACATTATGAATACCACAGTTTATTCTTGGCAAATGACTAGGTTGACATCAAAGGCAGTTTTTTTAACAGTTGCTATAAAAAATGTAAGATAAGATTCATTCCAGCATTCCTTTCATGTAGTTGTTGTATTCTCCAGTGAAGTTTTTGAGAGTCACTATATAAATCAAGAATCAGCCACAAGAGTTATTAGTACCATAATCCATTATCCACTTTGGATGGTATTACAGGACTCTGAAATTAAATTAGCTAGGAGATGAAGCTTGATAATATCACCACCATGAGATTTAGGATAAGAATATCATATCCTGATATTTAAGGCTGTATTATCTGTATATATGTCTATACATTAAAGACTATCCGCAGACTGGGAACCATTGGATAGCAATTCTATTCTTATTTAAAACAACTGTTTCAGGTTGTTAATCTATTTCTTTTTTTTTTAATAAAGTAAAAGAAAAGAGATGAGTAAACAAGGAAGAAATAAAGCAGACAGAAAAGAAAGAGAAAGGAAAAATATATAAAGGAGTAAGTTCTGATTTTATTTACAGCAGTTATAAATGCATTTATATTTTATTCTCTTTTTCTCTCTAAAGTTATAAGATGGCTCCCTTCTTTCAAAATTCTACCTTTTCTAACGATCAAACTCAGACTATTCCTCCGTTGTATTTCAAACTTTTCAATAATTGCTAATCTATTTCAAAGGAGATGAAGTCTTATAAAGCAGCTCAAGAGGCGCTTTGCATGATAGCAATTTTCCATTCATGTTCTTGCACCTTCGGCATTTAGAATTAAGAGTTTAGATTTTAATCTCTACCCACACTCACCTGAAGAAGTTTCAGGTAGGTAACCTATTTAGCTAGGAAAATTTTAAAGTATGATGTCATATGGATATCATGGTACAGGTTGTGCATAATCCACTTCATTATTGTTAACATTGCTAAGGAGATAATCACTATAGAATACTTGGCATCTTTAAAGTGCTACTTATATTACGAGAGGTGTAATTCACAATAATTTAGAGACACTTCTGTTGTTTAAAGCAAGAGTTGTACACCTGGACTACCTCTGGAGTGGTGCATTTAATTATAAGATCAGTGTCCTGTGGCTTCTTTGCTCATAGTTAAAATAGTAAATGATACAGATGTCTGACTTACCGAAATCTGAAGAAAAGACCTGAAGTTTTAACATGTGAAGGTGCAGCCACTATGCTTTATCAGCTACTGGTTCATTTTCTAAAGGAAAACAGATGTTTCCTTCCAAACACTTATTCATTCAGTTCTCTGATAATGGGTGGGTCCTGTTTTCAATTACACAAACTTGATTGCTGAAGACTGGGTATTCCTCCCTATGAATTGTGTTTTGGCAAAAGACAAAAGAATAAGTATTGCCATGAAGGACATTCTGCAGGCAAAATGAGAAATTCTGTTGTAGAGGATTGGATGTGAAACCTCACACTTGAGGTACAGTGTCAGGAACCAATGGAGGTGGCTGTTGGAGATGGCTCTGTACCTTCCTCTATTACTCAGTGGTATCTCCCTGAAAGAAATTATGCCTTCATCACTTTGTGGATAGATTCTTGTAATCAGCTGTATTGGGGCTATCTCTGAAGGCTGCCTAAAACTACTACCCTGTTTTCCCCAAAGTAAGATCTCCCCAGGTGATAAGCCCAAATGGGCTTTTGAGCGCATGCGGTAAAATAAGCCCTCCCCCGAAAATAAATCCTCCCCCAAAATATTGCAACACAGCAACCGCCATGTGGTGACCACGCTCGCTGCCTCCTGCACCTCAAAAATAAGACCTCCCCGAAAATAAGGCAAAGTGCTTATTTTGGGGGGTCAAAAGAAAACAAGGCCCTGTCTTATTTTGGGGGGGAAACACAGTATTGGTCCAAAACGCAGCAGCCTGCTTTAGATTCAGTAAACTACGTTGACTATCAATAGGTTTTCAGCACAATTTATGGTGATGGTTATTATTTATAAAGCTCTCCCTGTCCTCACTCATAATTTTCATCAGAACTCTCTTTTCCCAATGGAATCTTTCAGTCATGGATATTCTGTCCAGAAAGTTCTGGTTCTGATTGCTTGGGGGAATGGGAATACCAGTGGAAAATGTTTTCTATGGTTGCACAGGACAGTAGAATTTGTTCCCCTGGAGTTTGGACAACTTCTTGTTCTGTTTAATTTAGAAACTGGTGTAGATGTTTCTTTTATGTTGAGTTGTTGGACTTCTAGAGGTTAATTTGTAGTGATTAGCGATGTAGTGTTTTGTGGCTAGCAGGTGTTATTATGGCTGTATTATGTTGCTAATACTGGACTATATACTACATATTTATAGGGCTTAGGTTATGGTATTTTGCATTTTCTTCTGGGAGAGTTTAAAGGCACTGATCAGGATGGCACACAAATATTGAGAAATGAAATAAAATAAAAATGTTAATCTGTAAATTGTACATCAGCTTTGGCAGGCTCTTAAAATATTCATTGATTAGCCTTCATTGACTGTCAAAGAAGTGCTTATTCGTTGAGCTTTGAAGATGATGATGTTTCCTCAATGTAAAAATTCACACACACGCACACACACACCAGATTTCCATAGACTTCGCAGATTTAATTTCATGCTCAGCCAAAACAAATATATCTTTGCAGAACATCTGATCAAGTTTCACAGAGCATAAACATGAATCATGCTGTCATGCTGTCTCATGAAATAGGTTTTATGCTGTAATATAGATTATGTAACTTGAATCATGCTATTATCTACTGAGAAAAATCAAGGAGTATCACAAGAATATTGTGACAGGAGCAGGGGTGGGTTTCAACTGGTACGGACCGGAACGGCCGTACCAGATGGTGAAATTTAGTGTGCCTTCCCCGTACCCGTTGGTCAGGAGGTCCTGTACTGGAACGCTTTCTCCCTTCATTTGCTCTTTCACTCATCCCGCCCATCCTCACTATGCTGCCGAAAAGTTCTCAGAAGAAGAACCAGAAGAAGAAAGAACTGGTGAATGGCTGGGGTGGGGTGGAGGATGTTGGTAAAGAGGGAAGAGGCAGAGGGGCTGCTAGAAGAGTGTGTGCATGTGCACAGGCTGTGGGTTTTAAAAAACATCTGAGTGAATCCAGGAAGTGGGAAGAGGCAGAGGGGCTGGATGATACTATAGGAACATACGCTTCCAGCCCCTTTGCCTCTTCCCCCTTCCTGGATTCACTCAGATGTTTTTAAAACTCACAGCCTGTGCACATGCACACACTCTTCCACTCTTTTAAAAACATCTGAGTGAATCCAGGAAGATGGAAGAGGCAGAGGGGCTGGAAGTGTGTGTGCTGTGCACAGGCTGTGAGTTTTAAAAACGTCTGAGTGAATCCAGGAAGAAGAAAGAGGCAGAGGAGCTGGAAGTGTATGTGCCATGCACAAGCTGTGAGTTTTAAAAACATCTGAGTAAATCCAGAAGAAGGACGAGGCAGAGGGCTGGAAGTGTGTGTGCTGTGCACAGGCTGTGAGTTTTAAAAACGTCTGGGTGAATCCAGGAATAGGGAAGATGCAGAGGGCTGGAAGGTTGTGTGCTGTGTACAGGCTGTGAGTTTTAAAAACAACTGAGTGAATCCAGGAAGAGGGAAGAGGCAGAGGGGCAAGGACAGCCATATTTTTTCAGTAAGTAACTGTTTTATTGTTTTGTGTACTTATTTTATTCTTATTTAAGTAGTAAGTGCATAAAATAATAAATTTCCTTTTTTTATATCTTCTTTTTGTAGGTCATTCTTTAGGGCAAAGAATTCAGTGACATCGACTTGGCCACTCCCACCCAGTCACATGACTGCCAAGCTACTCCCACCCGATCACATAACTGCCAAATCACTCCCACTCAGTCACATGATTGCCAAGCTACTCCCACCCGGTCACATGATCACCAACCCACTCCTACCTGGTCACATGACCACCAAACCACTCCCAGAAAACAGGCCACACCTACAGCATAGGTTCTAAAAATTTTCAAACCCACCACTGGACAGGAGTGACATGACAGTATAAAAATTATGAAACTGTATCCCTCTGAGCACATGTTCAGCCCATAGTATTTTAAATATTGGACATTTGCTTGTAGGCTTTTGAATTTCCTGCATCTTTCCCTTTAAACTTCCTACATTTAAACAGCCTAAGTAAAATAACCTCTTATTACTTGCTTATGGTTATTAAACAACTGAGAAGCTTAACACCTTACAAACTTACCTTCTGTTGGAAGTGAAAGTATGTGTTCTGTGTACATCTGGGCATTTCTGAGTCCAGGAATCTGAACTAAGAAATTATTAGTGAAGCAGGTTTTCTAAATAAAGGAAAGGTTTCCTTTTTTTTCAAATTCAAAATGCATTACAGGGATTGGCAAATCCTAGCACCAGCTAGCTGCAACCTCTTAGTTCTTTAGAACTCATTAAAAAAACAACCCCACCCTATCTATTCTGGCACACAATCTGCTTAATCCCAGTAGCAAATCTTTTGCAAATCTGTAGGGGTAATTATATCAAAGGCTGAAGATAATAGTACACTCAGCACAGTGTTTGCTGAGCTAAGGTTCAGTTTTGATTGGAAATTCATCTGTATTTTTACTTTTTGAATCAATATAAATACTTATTTCTCCTGTTCATATGTGCAATGGTAAAAGTATTATGGTTGGTTGCACAGCCAGACATTTAGACTGGATTTGGCATTTTTAACAACCTATTGAACCTTTGCCAAGAACATGGATAGGCAGAGTATTGTTTGATGATGTTAAAGGTACTCTTGCAGAATATAAACTGTTCCAATTCTGGAATTGACTGATGAGGATTTTGTCAATGCAGATGAAGCAGTGCTACAGATGTTTGGGATTGCACCCAATCATTATCATTATTGGTACTATTTTTGCTTTATTTTGCCAGGCATTCTACTTCCATTTGCAGGTCTTTGTTATTTTGTGATTTTTCTCTCTCCAGTTCTTTCTATTCTGCTGTATCCAGGTACTGTAACATTCACTAACCACACCTATTTGTCTTCCTTATAAACTGCTTTAAGTCTGAGATATTATAGGGCAGGTGCTTGTCTGTTTGAATTCTAAAGTCCCAGAGCACTTTAGCTTTTTCATTTTGTATTAATTATCTATTTTGTGGTGTTGAAAGAAATGTCCTTCTGGGTTCGGCTCCAAGTGGGGACAAAGACACTGGAGACATGGAGGCTGCTTGGAAAGGAAGTTTTAATGGTGGACAGGACAACATGGCTTGAGTCCTGAACAGAAAAGGTGATCACATGCTTCAATGTTGGGAAGAAGAGAAGGAAGGACTGAGATGCTGAGTCCCTGGTTTTATGCCCTCTCTGGCCTTTGATCTTGAGCTTGTATTCTGATTGGTTGTCAGACTCCCATGGGGCCATGCAAGGCAACTCTCTAGGCTGCGTTTTGAATCCAGGTTTGGTTGAGTTCTCAGATGCCATGTGGTGAGTTGGGTAAAGGGCCAATATTATCATGCCTTAATCCCATCCCCTGGAGCTGAAGGGGAGAACTCTTTATTATGTAAAGGGTCTGGCTTGGCCTTCTTAATGGCCCATTGACAAAGTGGGTGGAGGCAGGAAGCTACAGGGAGCTATTCTCTCTTTAAACATGTTTCTTCCTTTTCACATCCAGGGAAATGTAATATTCTGCCTTTTCAATATTTCCTAGGATATTTCATTTTTCTGGGAGGGGGCTGGGTGATAACTTTCCACAGTGGTTCCACCAGTTCTTGCTTGCAGGCAAATGGTATTTCTTGCAGCTCTTCCATTGTTGCTATTTTGTCATGCTGTTATCTGTAGTCAGTCTGTGTGATCTTTCTACATTAGCTTGTCTACTGTTTTCCACTTCTTTTCAGAGTTGACAATTGCTTTCTGTTGCTGTCTTCTCAATTCTGACTTTGTGTATTTGTTCTTAAGGCTTGGTCTTGTGCAGCCACAATTAGTCCCTCTCTCTTTTTCTCCAATTTTCCTGCTCTTAGCCATTGCCAGGGTTTGTTACCTGTGAAAGAACTGATTTCTGAGAATTCCTGGAATATGTCAGAAAGCCCTTAACACCTCTGTGTTGCCCCTGTGTAGTTCAAACTTTCCAAAGAGAATCCAGAGACATGCTTCGCTCATGAGCAAAGTGCCTGGTTGAATAATTTGCATAAGTCTAGTGCAGCATTTTTCAAACATGAGAAATTTCAGATGTGTAGATTTCAGCTCCAGCCAACATAGGAGTTGAAATTCACACATTTTAAGGTTGCCAAGCTTAAAGTCTCCTATTTTTGCATTGGAGATTATTAGCCTACAAGATAAATTTCTGAAAAGCATTTTAGATAATATTTATGTTATAATCAATGTACATCTCGAATACTGTTTTTAAGAACAAGATATTCTTTCAGCGGTGGCTATAATTACAGCCTTTTGTCCCTGGAAAGTACATTTTTATGATACATAACATACCAGTAGCATGTTTTAGCTTCGAAGACTGATTAAATAAAACATTTTCTGATTATATCTTTATGTCTGGTAATAGGCAAATCAGCTGTTAATGTATGTGCGTGTGTGTGTGTGTGTGTGTGTGTATTTGTGTTACAACCCCTGGTATGCCCAAATATGGGAGTGAGCTCACTACTCCCCCTTTCTGTCCTTCAGCTCATTACAGAAGACCATCCAGGCAGAAAACCATATTTTTATTTTTAATGTTGCCTTTGCTATGTTTGTGTTGTATTTGTGCTGATAAATAAATAAAGGGAGACTAGTATAGATCTATTTCAAGCTATTTAGCTCTCATCAGCTAGCCATAGCCATATATATATAATTAAAAAACTCTTTTTGTTTTGAACAGAGAGCTCTGAATAATATAGTATAAGCCATTATTAAGACATTACAGAAATTGTAGGATAAATATATTATAATATAATTCAAACATGACTAAGAAAAGTGATTTGTGTTATGTATGTGTGTGTCTATGTGTGATTGCATGAAACTAAAGCCACTATGAAATCATGGTAATAAATGCAGACTTGGAAATCATTTTGTTTACAAACATTATACTTTGTCATTGTCATTTGAAATAGTTATTTTATAACTCAAAAGTTTTATGTGACTTTTTTTTGTTTTTTTAAATATTTTATAGCTTCTTTTATTTTATTTGTTGGTTTGTTAAATTTCTACACCACCCATCTCACCTAAGTGACTATGGTCTTAAAAACTACTTAAACAGATGACTAAAAGGAAAGTTAGAAACAGAATTAATAACAAGGTTAAAATTCCCAGGTTAAAAGTAAAAAACAAAATTTAAAAATTCAGAAGTCTCAAAAAAGTTAACCAGGTGGAGGGAGTGCTCTCAAACCATCAGCCATTCCTAAATTGCATCACAAATGTAAACCCTCCCCCCCCAAATCCTAATGAGCAGATCTAGGACATTTTTCCAGAAAACCAGAAGAGTAGGGATGTTGCCTCAACTCTAGAGGTAAGATGTTCCAAAGGTGAGGGGCAACAGCAGAGAAGGTCCTTTTCCTAGATCCTGAAATTCTTTGACTAATGGCATTCACAGCATCCCTTGCTTGCTTGAGTGAGATCAGTCAATGTAATTGGGGTGAGACGGCTCCTCCAGTATTCTAGTACCAGGCCTATTTTAACTTTATTAGCTGCTCAAATCATCAACATGAGATGGGCAACCATATAAATTTAATGCATTCATGCATGCTGGACTGACTGACTGAATGGTCTACCTAGCCCCATACGAAAAGAAACTTACAAAAAGAATACATCTGTGATGTCAAGCAGCATTTAAGAAACAAAAATAAAAATGTCCAACTCTATTTTCATAGAGTAGTAGCTCTGGAGACATACTTTGCAAGATTTAGTAAAGCCTCATGTGACAGAATTATAGGCAATTATAGGCAAACGTGTCTATCATACAGGTAATATTGTTTGTTAGGCGAAGTGAGTTGGTGAAATGAGTTCATGTTACAGCACCTGAGAAAATCCTCAGTCCTCATATTCTCACTAAGGCATATTTTTAATTAAAACATTTGCTTTATGTTTCTGAAGCCATGCACATGATTGATACTGGAGATCTTGAGCAATTCTTGTTTTAGGAAGAACCAATACAATTCAATACCTCAAACTTATTTCACTATATTGGACTGAAACAATGGGTCAACCCATGCAGTATAATCAGTGCAAGTCAACCAATACTGCTACTTAACAATGCAAACCAGTGCAGTTATAGTTCAGTGTAATGTAAAACAAATTACATAATATCCTTAAGCAAGTGCTAGATAATTATATGTATTTTCACAGATCAAGCAACTAGAGCTAGTTCTGTTAACATTAGGGTTTTGCAAAGCTTTAAAATTAAAGAACTTTAATAATTTCATAAAAGTTCATGAAAAGTACCCTATCAGTCATTTCATGAAGCAATAAAAATAACTGTTATCCAGTCTGTACATCCTGATGTTACAAAGCAGCTATTGAAAGTCAATCTAGATTTATACACATGTAAATTTGATGTTTTGAAACGTCTTCAGCTATGAAACTTGTGAATGAAGATTTGAGTCAGTGTAAAAAGGTGCTTCCTTAAAAAGAGTTGGGCACTATCTGTGCCTCATAACACTTCATTCTGATAAAGGGTTGCACAGTTGTACAACTGTAAAACAAATGCAATGTTTTATTTAATAGCTCAGTCCTGTTATTTTCATAATCATTGTAGACATTTTCTTCTGCATTTAGGAGTGAACTGTCAGTCAGCTTGATCACAATTTATTGCAACAAGATTTTCAGTATCGCAATCTACTGAAAACAATAATTTTCAGATAGTAAGAGACAGATTACAGATAATCCATATTTAAATCTTTTATTTTGCCTAGAGCATCTAAGAATAAAAAAATTTTCCACTTAGAAGTTTCCAACAATTTTATGAAACATTTAGAATGAAAATTGTCATCATAGCATGCAGCGAGGGTGAGGATTCACTTTTTTCTTTGAGTAAAGTGTCTTTTGGACCGATAAGCATGGTTTTTGCCTCTGGTTTCTGCTGCCCATACTACAACAGGTGCTGTAGGGCATGAGGCCCTGTTGACCTCATCCTCTGACTCAAGTTCCTGCGTATCAGTTTCAAGAACAGCATTAAGTTGAGGCTTCGGGGCTAAAAGTGGTTTTTGTATTCTAGCTCGCTGATCCTGTTGATTTGTTCTTTTCTGCCTTGTAAAACTGGCTGGTTTAGTTCGTGAATGCATTCGCTCCATTGGGAGAAATTCCTCCTGCTGTCCGTGTTTCTTCTGAGGTGACCTTGGTCCAGCCTCTGAATTATGCAACATGAAGACAGACTCGGAATCACTGCTACCGTACCCTGAATTCAGAAAGAAATATCTACATAATTATAGAGGAGAAATTGAAGACAATGATATCATGGCCATGTATTCTATTTTCAGAGAACAGTCATTGACAGAGAGCTCCAGTTATTCACTCCAGCTCCTGCTGACTCAGCAGTTCGAAAGCAGTTACTGTTAGTAGATAGATGAATACCACTTCAGTGGACACGTTAGTGGGGGCATAAAAGGAGCCTCCGAGTGGGCATTCCCTGGCAACAGTGATGTCACCTGCCATATGTTTAACCTGGAAGTGTCTTAGGTGCTTCTGACATGAATACAACAATGACCATTAGAACCAACAATTCGACAACAAGCTAAACAAAGCCATTACTTAGTCACAGTTTTGTTTATCGTAATATTCTATTAAATTATAATTATTATACCTTTGCCTTACACAAAAAGAACATTTAGATCTAGCTCTCTTTTCCCTTTGTTTTTTGGAGGCATCTCCTTTCCTTTGGTGCCCCATAAACCAAATTTTACATTTCTACTTCCTTGTCCATAATTTTGAAGATTCTTTTTAAACACAAATAAAGATTTATTAAAGAATGTGCGAAACTAGTGTAATGAAGAAACGAGAGTTTCTTATGGCTATTTACAAAAATAGTAACATTTGGTCTAAATGATATTGGCCGGGGCTAAGATTCTTTAATTACAAGTTCAAGATAAACACTGGACAAAGTGTTGTAACATTTGTGTGCCACTCAGAGTCACCGATAGCTGATCATATAAATTATTAAAATAAATAAATAAAGTCTCCTTTTTGCTAAATCCAATTGGCCAAAGCTTTGGCTATATTGAGTCCAATGATTCATATGAGTGTTCACCTCTTCTATGTGTATTATTAATATGTTGGGGCATTGAGCCAACTGTTGGACCATACAAGATAAAACCTTCAAGATGAGTAAGATCTGCAATTAATAAATAGTTTTGTTTGCCAGTAAAAAACAGGATGGGTTTGGGGCACATTTAATTATCAAATTAATTATTATTAATTTCAAAGATGTTTAACTTTAGGGCTGTTTAAAAATAAAAGATTGGTTGGTGTAAATCTTTCGTTTTTATTGTATCTCCAAGATAGCTTCTTTTAAAGAACTATGCATATTACTTGGCACATTAAATGCTTCAGTGGAGTCATCTCTAATAATGTCATATCCAAAAACCAAGCTGACATAAAATATTGCACATGTATGCATGCACACATATGTGCGTGTGCATGCATATATAAACACACACATACACTTGCCTCCAGAAATTGTGGGTACTCCAGCGCTGGAAGTTTTTAAAAAGAGATTGAACAACCATTTGTATGAAATGTTGTAGGTTTCCTGTTTGACTAGGAGGTTGGATTAGAAGACCGTTAAGGTACATTTCAACTCTATTTTTCTAGTAAATAATAAACACCTAGTAAATGGGCCAGAAATGAAAACTTACTTGTTTGTAAATATTTATTTACTGTATGTGTATTTTCTGATATGAAAATCCTGATATGAAACAAGTATAATAGCCACATCTTTTTTTCATCTACAGCTGGTGTTGCTATTTTTTAAAAATGAATTGCTTCCCCGTGCCTTTAGCAGATGTAAAATACTTGAAAAAACATAGCTGCCTATTTATACTTACTTAGTAGTTAAAGATTAAGTGGAAACTAGAACTGGGCTGGTAAAATCTGGGCAACCATGTAATAGCAGAAATCCAACTTTTTGGTACCATCTAATGGTTACCTAATTGCAGCCATGTGTAAAATAATTTGGAATTCATGGGGTGCAAGCCGAACTGCTTCTTTCTAGCATTGAGAGCTTTCAAGGCTACCACATTAGCCTAAAAAGTGGCATGGCTGGTTTATGGAATCAAGGGATTAGGGCAGTGGTCTTCAAACTTGGCAACTTTAAGACTTGTTAAAGTGAAGTCCACAAATCTTAAAGTTGCCAAGTTTCGGGACCCCTCAATTAGGACAATAGTACTTCTAATATGAAACCTTAAAAGCAACTATGTCAGTATTCAGGCTGCTTCCTTAAACTAAGGCATGGTATTCAAATCAGACAATCCTGTCCAAATCTTATTTCGCTGTAAAAGATACAGAAAAAAAAATCAGTTGTCTGTGATAATAAAGTGAATATTATTTTAAATAATACCAATGCAAAAAGTGGATATTTCTCTAAACCAGTTTTTCTCAACCAGTGTTTTCCAGTTGTTTTGCAATTAAAATTTACAGAATTGAAATAGTAAACATCTGGAAAGCACCAGATTGGTAAAAAAATTAAATTCTGATGGGCACTATCTCACAGAGTCATTGAAAGCAAAACTTTGCCAAGGTTGTATCTACCTGGAACTTGATGGATAATAGCAAAATTAGTAAGGATTGCCAGTCATTTTCCATTTTCTTTTATTGTTTCCATTAAAAAGCCTTACCTGTTAGATCATCATCATCAATTCTAGTTGTTCTTCTAATTGGTTGAGAATTACCGAAGGGCAGGGATAAATAACGTAGGCTTTTACTGGAAGCCTGTAGACAAAATAAAAAAAGAGGAGATACACTTTTGCAGAAATGTGTGTGG
Organism: Natrix helvetica; assembly: GCF_964273705.1. Classification (NCBI taxonomy): domain Eukaryota; kingdom Metazoa; phylum Chordata; class Lepidosauria; order Squamata; family Natricidae; genus Natrix; species Natrix helvetica. The sequence goes on from NC_138549.1 coordinate 34,856,983, forward strand.
ATTCCATTTTGAATGATCTGACCTCTAGTTATAAGGGAAAATGTGAACATATATTTGAAATTAGTTCAATTAATACTAACAATATATTTTACTATAATGATAGTATAATTGCAAACTTATCTATCATGCATGTGGTATACATGAATTCAAAATACTGGAATAGTTCCGATTCCCAACTTGTCCAGAGGCCCATTGATCATCCTCATGTCTATTGCAGCTATTTAAAAATCTCAAAGTCAGCTAATCTAACTACTGTTCATCCATATTACTTGAAATCTCTGTCTTTCTAAAGTTTTTTTAAATCATCATTATTATTAAATGCTGCTTGGTTGAACATTCCCTACAATGACAATAATATTCTTCTGTTAATTTTTTTTTTTAAGAAAGGAAAATCAGCCACCCTACAGCTGATATGGTGCGTCCAATAGCTACATCAATTGATAATGAGCAGCAGTATGCTGAATACCTATTTAGATACACCCACCTCCATAACATTTCCTTTGTACAGAACAAGAAAAAGAGTTTGAAATATAAGCTAAAAAATTCAAGGGATGAATTTTTCATAAGGTGGTGGGATAAAATTAATAATTTACAGCAATTTCATTCACTCTCAAAACTTGTAAAGCCTTGGAAACCATTCTTGCTCTCATTCATATCCATACACCATTCCATACATTGCCTTGCAGACCTTAGCCTCTCAATCTATGGATTCATTGGATTGCATATTTTGCTATTTTTATGCTTTTATCTAATCATTAGATAGCTTCTCTCGTGTTTATTTTGGCTGAAGCTTCAGCAATTTCCATATACTGTTGCATAAACCCCATAGCTGATTATGTGAGAGGTACCTGCCCTCCCCATGGTAAACTGTGACCTTTCCGCATGCTGTATCGATGCCGAATAAGGATTTCTTTCGCTTGCTCTTGACTTGTTTCGGGGGCAAGATTATATCTGTTGTATGATAGCGTCTGAAATGAGAAATGCATTACATGATCTTCCTCACCAGCTTAGATGCCAAACAATGCATGTAAAATGACCAGTTTATAATAATGTTATTTTAGAAAATCACTACACTGAGAGTTTTTGGAAATAAATTCTTTGTGTGTCTAATCACACTTGTCCAAATAAAGTGTTGTGTTGTGTTGTGTTGTGTTGCGTTGTATTGCATTGCATTGCATTACGTTCTGTCTGTTCTATTCTATTCTACTCTATTCTATTCTAAATACCTTTCTCCAAGGGTGATTTCTGTTAGAATATTCATGACTGGGAGAGACATGGTAACAAGGTCAGCGAATGAATAGGCATAGCAACTGAGTCAGCCAATGGGAGCTTAAACAGATCTGAGTCTGGGTTGATATTTGAAACTGAAACTAGTCTGTCTGTCTGCTATGAACTCTAAGATGAAACTATTCTCTCCTGCTTGTGTTCTGCTTGTAACTTCTACCACGTTGAAAAAATCTACTATTGATATTGTACATTTATTCATGTGTTATTATGTATATAAAGAAGGTAATGAATCCAGCTGAATCAATTATCTGTGTGTGCTCTCTGGATTTGATTTTTTTGCAACAAACTCTGATAATTTCCACTGTAACCAACTTGGCATGGTGACTTTACAAGAAAGGGTGCTGGTTCTCTGATTTTTGCTTTGGGGGGGGGGGGGGAGTTGAAATGGATGACAATCTTAGAATATGGTAGTGTAAAATCCCAAACAGAAATAAATATTGGTAGGTGTATATTAAAAATATTGCTTTTTCTTTACTTTGTTCTGAGTTGATCTTAGCAATTTTCAGAAATACTTTTTAAATCCATAGCTGACAAATAAATTTTTGCCATCTTTTTGAATGGATGAAGCTTTTATTTTTATACAAGAAAGCTAATGACTATTCATTATGCATTACATCCCTGTAATGGTATTGATACCTGCCCTGCAGAAATGGGGACAGAGGTTTATTTCAAGTCAAACAAAATCTCGAAGAAGTAAAAGATTCATTGGCTAATTACAGAAAAGGCAGTCAACAAGAAGCATTATTGCAATTTAGAATTGTAATTTACCAAATATGTATGAAACAAAATTTGAATATTAACATAATGCAATAAAAACAAGAACAAAATACTGGCCAGGAAAAGCATTACATAGTCAATTTCTACAAAATGTTGAGTGAAAAGTGGATAAAGCTAAAACCCGGTAGTGGCTTAAAGCTGGAAAAAAAACCTGACTGTTCAAGAGCAAGCTGTTCAAATGAAGACCAAAATTGAAAAATCGTCAAATGGTTCAAAATGCAGATTGTACAAAGAGGAAGAAGAAGCAATGGTTCATATACTTGGCTTGGTCAAAAAGATTGCACAAACTTATAATAAACAAAATAATATAGTTGCCAAAATGAGTCACTGCAACATCTGTAAAATGTACGTGCCAGTAAGTAAAACATTAGTGGAAACATAGAGTTGAAAATTACATCCAAAAGGACTGATTTTTTTTTATTGCAAAATTGACAAACTCAAGTTATCCCCTTACAGGTTAACAGATTTTTTTAAGCATGGAATAATATATTTAGTTCTATTCCTCAAATATATTTTTTTCAGGAAAGGTTTTATATCACCCCTCCTCAAAATTTGCATCACAGTAATATATTGGACACTTGTCTTTTTAATTCTTTTATTCTGGTCTATTTATCAAATTTTAAAATGCTCATCAATTACAGCTTCTATCAATTTAAAACCAAGTTTTAAATATTGAAACTACTTGACAAAGTTGTTTCAATGCATTTTAACAAGGGCAATAATTAAGAAGTCAGGTGTTACTTTAAAAGCCAACCGTTATGTTATAGTTGAGTCTTTGGGGCCAATGCAGGCTATAAAACTTATGTTAGTCTTTAACATACAATCAGGCCCAATCAGATTGGTTACTGCTACAATCTGCTATGCAATATAACTGCCAACCTAGAAACTAAACCAAATGAATTGTTGAAAATTTAAAATAAGGAGCACCTGCCACCTAGTGCTCATCTTTAGATTCTATTCCATTTCTTTTGCATGCACCTTTTTTTTCCTTACTCACTTGCCTGATACAAATCTCAGATATTATAATTAATTAAAAGTTAATTCACAGCTAAGAAAAGGAAACACTTCTTTATCTAATAAGTAAGGAGTACTGCAATCCAAGGTGGCTTAAGGGGCAGATAGAATAAATTCATGAAGCATCCAGCTATCAGTAGCTACTAGTCCTGGTAGTTGTTTAATACTTCTGAATTAACCGGTAATATATCTCAAATGCCAGCAGCTATTCTCAAGAAGATTTTGACCCCATTGGGTTTGGTTTACGTCTCTGTAACACAGAATGCCAGATTAGATAACCTTTTGGCCTGTCGTGCACTTTTTAAATTCTTGTGTTTATTTATTTATAAATCAAATTTATATAGTCACCCATCTCCCCACAAAAGAGAATCAGGATAGCGTATAGCAATAAGTAAAACAGCCAAGATAAAACTGGTTAAAATCTAAAATCACAGCAATAAATAACATAATAACCAAAATATTAGCCTTGGATGAAGGCAGAATAAAAATGACTCCCTTAGCAATATAACCATCATGATGGAATCTTTGGCCCACTGGTAACCCTAAGCATACTATTCTGACCTAGACTTCCCGAGAGCATGAAGCAAACACCTTGTTCCAACAAAAAACCCTTTTATTAATTTACTGTGAATTCTGCTCATTCACATCCAGCAAAGTCTTTCAAGGGAGGATTTACAGTCACAGAACCTTATCTGGCTTGGAGAGCTGACAGGCTGATATCTGCAAAACTTAGCAAGGAGTCTCGAAGAGTCACAAACCAATTAAGCGAACTAATGGTCTCCTGTAAACTCCATTCCCCTTTTGCTCCTCTTTTATTTCTTCTGGGAGAGGCCATTAATCAGCCACCTGTAGCCTTACTCCCAAGTCAACCCCTGTTTAGCTGTTCCCTTTGCTGGCAACTCTGCACATGCCCACACTGGGAACAGGCTCCAGCTGTTCATCTGCCTTTCTGATGTCTGATTCTGAAGGCAGCTGATACCTGGCATATGGCTATGGCCCCCTCTCTGCCTCCGACATAGAACCCTCATCAGAGCCTTCCCCAGACTCCAGGACTGGCCCATGTTCCTCCCCAACCTCCTCATTGTCTGAATCTGATGCTAGCTCCGCTGGTAGATCACAACACATAATGAGGTCTTGAGGATTTTTCAAAAAATTGGAAAAAGCACATGGATTCTATATTCTTCAAACTTGGATACTTTAACAACATGCTTGTCATTTTTTAAAATATAATTCTAAGGTATGTTTGAGAAGGCAATTCTAAACTCCTTCCTTTTTTCTTTTCCTTTTTTCTGCAAGCAATTCTGCCACCGCTGACTTTTGCCAAGGTGTGAAATAATTCAAACATGATCTTTCCTTACGTAACTATGGAACAGGTTATCAGAATTGAAAGTACACACCCTTTGCCTCACTTGATACAGATTATGTGCCAGCATGTTCTGCATAGATTCTACATCTTTAGGGGAAAGTTTCTGTATTCTTTCATTCCTGCGCCTCCTGCAAACAAATATGAAGACAAATATTATTTTGACTAACCTAAAAGTTAAATCATTATTTCGCTAGAATAGTTTCGCCTACATTCTGTTATCAGTTATTGTTACCTGTAAGTTGACTTTTCTGACAAAGGATGGAAGGAAATCATTTGTAAATCAGTGGAACAAACTACTTAATTTCTTTGAAAGGTGCCTATGTGTATTTGAGTATAATCACTATTGGCTACAGCAGTCTTCTTAATAAAAAATAAAATAATGTATAGAGGTTAAAGTATAAAGAAGAAATTCATTATATAAACCACATATAAATGCAAGTAGAACCATTACCATTAGTGGCTATTGGCATGTATCATACACATAAAGTTTCTTTCTTGAAGTGTCAACATATTAAAATCAGAATAAATGTTGAACAACTTTAAAATGTAATTAGTTTAATTGAATCAAGCTGAGAGATCAGAGGTATAAATAAAAGGGGAAACCCTATGCTCAATTTTTAAAAAATCTGTATTGAAATTAATAGCATCTAAACTACACAATCAGATATCCTGAATATTATAAACTAATACAAACAAAGTATTTCATAATTCTTCTAGAACCACAATTTTCAACCAGTGCTACTAATACCACAAATGTAATTTAGAAACAGTCTGGTTGGGAAATAAAGTAGCTCACTGAAACTTTGAATTTTAAAAACTTACATAATTATAGAATGCCTCTAAACAGATATATTTATTAGGCCTCATGCTAAGACCTAGTTCTCAAAGTAACTTGATTAGATTTAAGATATGGCAAGTTGACAGCAAAGTTCTAGATAGGGTACAGGTTTATTTTTTTTCCTGGAGAAAAAATATAAAAAATTCTCATGAATTAGCCTATGCTAAACTCTTTATCCCTGCTATCTCTACTGCTGAACATGAATGACTGTACCACTCCAAAATGGTACACATGGAACAAGAAAGAAGGCACCATTTTGTTCTTTGTTTTGGTGAAAACAACATTCTAACTTAATACAATACAATAGTAGAGTTGGAAGGGACCTTGGAGGTCTTCTAGTCCAATCCCCTGCCTAGGCAGGAAACCCTATACCGTTTCAGACAAATAGCTATCCAACCTCTTCTTAAAGACTTCCAGTGTTGGGGCATTCACAACTTCTGGAGGCAATTTCTGTTCCACTGATTAATTGTTCTAACTGTCAGGAAGTTTCTCCTCAGTTCCAAGTTGCTTCTCTCCTTGATTAGTTTCCATGCATTGCTTCTTGTTCTACCCTCAGGTGCCTTGGAGAATAGTTTGACTCCCTCTTCTTTGTGGCAACCCCTGAGATATTGGAACAATGCTATCATGTCTCCCCTAGTCCTTCTTTCTCTTAAGCTAAACATACCCAGTTCCTGCAACCATTCTTCATATGTTTTAGTCTCCAGTCCCCTAATCAACTTAGGTCAATCTTCACAGTAAAATATGATTAACAGTATTTCAGAGACAGGAATGTCTTGGAAATATGAAAGTGTTTTGTTTTTTTAATAGAAATATAGATGATACAAAAAAAAGTAGATTAAAGAGCCCTAAAAATTGGAGGTTGGCAAAAAGAAGTTGTCAGCGTTAGGGAATCACAAAATGTGTTTGAATCAACTTAATTATGAAGTCTCTGTCTGGAAACAGTTTCAAGGGAGCAGGAACAGTGAGTACAACTCTGCTATCATTATATGAAACTCATTTCTGAGTTGGCTAAAGCATCAAGACAAAAGGAAAAGCTCATTCATGAGGTTACCTATTAACCAAGGAACTTGATAACAATTCCTTAAGGGAGAAAAAAGGCATGGCTTCTGTCCACTCCTTTCCTTTTTCAGATAGACTTATGTGCTATGCAACTTATAATTCAGATCTGTTTCAAGTAAAACAAAGGAAACCAACCAAGCCAATATTTTTTTAATTAAATATTTAATTGAGAAATATTCCTTGTAAATTATATTGCATAGTTTTAAGTGTCAGATTTAGTGAAAATCTTACAGTTAAATAAAGCTGGTTACTTCAATGAAATTTTCTTTTAAAGTAGACTCTAGTTTTTTCTTGAGACATCTATTGCTTCTTCTTAAAGGTTTTTAATCCCCGGTGTATTATTCTTTATTATTCTTAGTATGGTAATTTCAAATATACTATGATTTTTTAAAAAAAAAGGCATACTGAATATGTGTGTTTAAGTATGTACATTGTGGCTATGTAATCCTCAGAATACAAAAGCAACTTTTAAGAATTGTTACATCTTTTCAGATTTTATTGCAGATTTTATTTCAAATGAATTTAATATACATTCATGGAAACATCTAGTCAATCAACATCGTGCATTAGGTATTCTAATAAAATCTACATCTACAGGAAGTCAGTGGTTTCAAACAAAACCAACATTATGATGCAGATCCACCTTTTTTTCTACATGTGTTGCCACATGAATGCCTCATGAATGTGAACATGTAGCATAATGTTACAACATTGTTTTCATTCCCAAAATTCCAATTGACCCATTGGGCCTGTTTTTTACCTCCACAGTTTCTGGGGGCTTTCCTGTAGCCTGGTGAGGGTGAAAAATGGCGCAATGGGCAAACTGGAAATTCCAGTTGACCCGTTGGGCCTGTTTTTCACCCTCCCCAGGCTTTCTTGTAGCCTGGGGAGGGTGAAAACGGCCTCCCCCAGTCCTCCGGAATGTTTGCCCTCCCGGGCTAAACTGCTAAAAAAACCATTGCTTCTCACCATTGGGAATGTTGACCTGAATTAATCATCTGGAGAACCATATGTTGCCCATGTTCATTAACTACCTTGATTAAACAAAATATTTGCATTGTTCTGACAAATCGTTCTTAACATACTTACAGAGAAGATGATTTGGAAGTCATAGGTGTCATGCTCCCACTTTCTACCATTTCAATGACTTGTCTGATTTCCAGTTTCTTATATAAAGAAACAAGGCTGGATTTAGGCTGTTGCTTGTGTAGTAGTATCTTCTTCAGAACATTATTGTCAAACTTCTTAAATCTGGCAAGAGCAATAATCAAAATGTCAAACATTGTTTCTGCAATAATTACTTTACAAATCCAAAGACTTCTCAAGCTTTTCAAAACCAGCAAGCAGCAGCATAAAGGGTATGGCCAAAGCAGCTTACCCTGTGTTAAACTGATAAGAAAAGGACAATCAATCCATTTTTATGGGAGAAAGAGGATAGAACAGTGATGGTGAACCTATGGCACTCGTGCCACAGGTGGCACGCGGAGCCATTTGTCAGGGCATGCGTGCTGGCCAGCTGAGTTCACCCTTTTTTAAAGCCATTTTTCACCCTCCCCAGGCTCCAGAGGCTTTATAGGAGCCTGGGGAGGGCAAAACGAGCCCCCCACCCCCCCCCAGAGTCCCTCCGGAGACTTCATGAGCTTCCGTGAAGCCTCTGGAGCGTAAAAACTGGCCTTACGGGCAAACTGGAAGTTCAGGAATGGACTTCTGGTTTGCTCGGAGGGTCGTTTTGAGCGCTCCAAAGGCATCTGGGAAGCCTCCGGATGGTCCCTGAAGCCTTCGCAGCGCTCAAAACGACCCTCCGAGCAAACAGGAAGTCACTTCCGGTTTGCTCGGAGGGTAGTTTTGACTGCTCCGAAAGCTTCAGGGAAGCCTCCTAAAGGTCCCTCAAGCCTCCGGAGGGCATTGGGGGGGGAGGCTGTTTCCGCCCTCCCCAGGCTCCTATAAAGCCTCTGGAGCCTGGGGAGGGCGAAAAAAGCATGTAAAAATGGGGAGTGGCGCCTGTAATGCGCACCTGCGCATTGGGGGGTCGCGCATTGCATTACGGGTGCAGCACGCCCACACACGACCCCCCTGCGCTCCCCCCACTTATGGCACGCGAGCCAAAAAATGTTCGCCATCGCTGGGATAGAAGAACAGAGCACATTTTTGATTCTGAGAGCCAGGCAAAATCCTGAATTCTTTTACACCTGTTTAGCACGCTGCCAGATCTTAACAGCCTTTTTTTCATTCAGTAGTATTACAATGAACTTCTATTTATGGATAAATATATGAAAATCAAGGAAAAAGAAGAATGTGATTTAATAATTTAAATAAAAAATTTAAAAATTTAGTATATGACATATTCAAATGCTGATTGAAGATACCATATATTCCAATCCATCCTGATTTAAATTAAATCAACATTGCTTATGCCTTTCTTTAGTTTTCCCCGTTAGTTTAATTTTAGCTTAGTTTATTCCGTTTAGTTTTATCCAGTTATTTTATTTTGACTAACAGTGCTAGGCACATCCTTACTTGTCTCTCAGTTGATAATGGCTCCAGTGTCCACATATATCTTCAATTCCAGCTTTTAAATGATCCATCATCTATAGGCATAAAACATTTTATTTTGAATTAAAGCATTTCTTTTTATTATTAGTATTAATTTATAATATAAAATTCAAAAGAAAATAGTGGAAAAGATAGGGGAGGAAAAGGGAAGGGAAAAATGTGGGGAAAAGGGGGGAAAAAAAGAAAAGAAGTTGACTTCCAATTCCCTTTGGTGCAGTAGAATAAGATAATAACCTCAACTCTTTACTTTTATATAATACTGGCCAGTGGTGAAATGCAATTTTGTTTACTACCGTTTCTGTGGGCGTGGCTTGGTGGACATGGCAGGGAAGGATACTGCAAAACCTCCATTCCCACCCCACTCCAGGGGAAAGATACTGCAAAATCCCACGAGCAAACTGGTAGCGCCAGGATTTGCAACCCATCTATATAATGTTGGATATACTAAACCAAATTCCACAAATAATATTTATCCTGAAGTGCTATGTTCAACAGAGCAACCCCTCAATATGAATATAACTTCAGGGTAATAAGCGAAAGCATTTATCCTATAATATTCTTCAAATACTGTCTAGATAAAAACCAGAATAAAACATAAAGACCCTTAGAACTATGCTTTCTTCATCACTAGCATCATCAAATAATAATTTTTCCAAAATCTCAACACATGAAACATTGCATCTGCTGAAATATCTCTTTCTTATCCCTTGCTTCTGCGGTCAAAACCTGCCCCAAAATGAAGAAGCAGGGGAAATCTCAAGTTTCACGTTTTAAAGTAGTATAGTACATGTAGCCGATCCCAATTTCAAACCTCAAATTAAAATTGAATAGCTATTCCTAGACCTTTGGAGACCCAAAGCCATTAAGAGCGGGCAATAATTTATAATCTTCCTATGTTCCTGTTGCCAATTAATAATATAAAATTCAACTTACTCGCATATGGATTTCTTCATTTATTGATTCTTTTTTATTGGTCTTCTTAACATCTAGGTATTTTACCAGTGGTCTAATGGTGATTCCCTTCATTTGAAATAAAGAAAGAAGAAAGCCAATCATTAAACTGTACAACTAAACAGTATGAAGGAGATCTGTGTAGTATTAATTGAGGCCTAGCATACTTTTACCTCCTGATTATTTCACATGCCAAAATAGCTTCTGGGGGAGGGGGGACTACCTGATATTTTAAAAAGCCATTTTTACCAGTATGATGCATTTACCCATGTGCACAAAATCACTAGTCCATTGTTGTAAGACCACTGGATCAAGTTAGATGAATGGATGAGGATGATCTCCAGGGGAAGCATGCCTCCAATAAAAAATTGTTCTAATCTCTGCAAGATGCTCTGACACTTTGTGATGAAATAGTCTCCTTACCTGAATGAAAACAGTAAAGTATATCACCACAATCGTAGAGGTGATAAACATCTTCTTTCTAGGGAAGAGGGTTGTAGGAAGCAAAAACGCAAGGGAGAAGCTGCTGGCTCCTCTTAGCCCACTATAGGTAACAATAAGTTGATCCTTGAGAGTAAATTTGTAAGTGCGGAACTTGTTACAAATGGAGAACAGAAATAACACACCTAGGAAACAAAACAATAAAAAAAGCATAGCCAGTGATGGGATTCCAGTTGTTAACTTTCTAAGCAGTTTGGAGAACCGGTTGTTGGAAGAAATCTTATTTTGTTTTTTTCCACTTTACAGGGATATTCCTGTAAGGAAGGCAGGATAGAAACATTCTGGTGTTATTACTAGCCTAATCTTTATTGCCCTGCTTACAGAAACTGCCTCTCCGGTTAACCCTTATTACATTGTAACAGCTAAGGCGAAGAACCTCCCAACCTGAGTGATGTTGAGTTGGCCACGCCCACATGGTCACATGACCACTGAGCCATGCCTACCCTGCTGGTCATTAGGGCAGAGAACTGGTTGTTAAATTATTTAAATCCCACCACTGAAAATAACCCCCTAATAAAACAGAACTGAAAACTTGTAAATTATGCAAACTATCCAAGCCAAACAAAGAATATTGTATAGTGATGAAGGATCTAACATAACTTGCTTATCCTGTCTTAAGCAATATATCCAGAGGAGTTCTATAGGTGATACTTTCTCTCAGCAAAGAAACTTATGCCTCAATCTATCATAGCAAACACAGTACACCTGAAGTCTTTGCTAAACTGGTTAGACCAGTCAGATCTGAACAGTCCCAACATTTCTCTTTGCTTTACAATCTCTCCCTCTTTCTTTCTGTCTCAGCTAGCAATGTTCAAAGCCTTTTATCCATCTAGTTTGTTGCCTATGCAACTTACTTAGTGCTCTCCAAAGCACGCAGAAGATCAGGGTGAAGCCAATGAACGCCCAGTTCCATTCGTGGTTCCGACCAATTGTAGACACTCCCATGAACACGAAGATCAGGGTCTCACTGATACTGCTGAGCATTTTCATGAAGTATTTTATGGTTACGTAGGAATTTTGAGAAATATTGGCTTCCACGTATTTCTTCATTGTCACTGCACAAGCTGTAATCCTGTTGAGTCATAAACATTGAAGAAAAGGAGTAAGAACCATTGGAAACAGGGGGACGGGAAAGGAGAATTCTTGTAAAAATGGCAGATTTCTACATTTACTGTCAGGATTATTTTACAGTGTCAATTAGAAATTGAAATTGGGGACAAAAGAAGACAATGAGAAACAACAGGAAATTCTTAATCAACATGCTTGGAGCAACATGGAGATTTGCGGAAGAAGACAACCATTAAAACAAATAAATAAACACTGGGGAATTGGTTGCTCTTCCCAAAAAAAACAGCATGGATTAAGCATGATTTGTGGGCATGCAATTATTATGCATCTTCTAGTTAAAAAAAAACCCTGAAAACTAGAGGGCAGTAAAACATATCCTCCAAAATACAGCTTCCAGTTTATAGTGTCCTTAATTGCTTGTCACTCTTTTGGCTAAGGTCTATGTAGTATAGCAGTTTTCCTAACACTCTGATCTCAAGATGTGGGGAAGTTACCACTTATAATATTTATGCATTTTCTAAATAGTTTTGATGTCACACCTGGAGGCAAACAGAAGCCTGGGCCATAACATCTTGATTCAGCTTCTGATTATGTGTGACTATTGTATGCTGCCCTATAGCATACAGTTCTCTGGGTTCATTGAAAGCAAGAAAGAATAATAATATTAAGAGAAAATAAAACTTTAGACAATCTGATGAAGAACAGAGTACCTGCCACCTGCCATATGTACTATTGTATAGTTGTGCATTGTTGTGTAAGATAGGGAAGATTAGAGGATGGAGAGGCTCCAGAAAGTACCAAGGAGGAAGAACGATCTACAATAATTTGTTTCACTAGTGCACAGAAGGTTGACTGCTATTTCAATACATTGCTGATGCTAAGGCTATCTAAATGGAAAATTAGTGTACGGATTGTCCAATGCAGGGTTAGTTGTCACAATTAATTTTGTCCATTCTTTAGCAGACAATGTACAACTCATATCCTTTGAAATCCTGACACCTCCAAATTCTTATCATCTTATCATGTTTAATGAAACAATGAAAGAAAAAACAGTAGTCCTTCACTTACAACTGTTCACTTAGTGACCGTCCCAAGTTACAATGGCCCTGAAAAAAGTGACTCATAACCAAGTGGCAATGAGCCGTGGTGGCGCAGTGGTTAGAATACTGTACTGCAGGCTACTTCTGCTGACTGCTGGCTGCTTGCAAATTGGCCAGCTCACTGGGCTCAAGGTTGACTCAGCTTCCACTCTGCGAGGTGGATAAAATGAGGAGCCAGATTGATGGGGGCAATTTGCTGACTCTGTAAACTGTTTAGAGAGGGCTGTGAAGCACTGTAAAGCAGTATATAAGTCTAAGTGCTATTGCTATTGCTATTTTTCACACTTATGACTGTTGTATCATCTCCATGGTCACGTGATTGATATTCATATGCTTGACAACTGACTCACATTTATGACTATTGCAGTGTCCTGGAGTCCTGTGATCACCTTTTGCAACCTTCTGACAAGCAAAATTAATGGGGAAGCCAGATTCACTTAGTAACAGTTTGACTAATTTAACACCTGCAGTGATTCACAGGCAAGAAAAGTCGTAAAATGGGACAAAATTCACTTTAGCAAATTTTGCACTTAGCAACATAAATTTAGGCTCAATTGTGGTTGTAACTTGAGAACTACCTGTAGTTAAATCCATGGAAAAGAATATTCCTGTTATCTATGTTTAGTTTAAAATGTTTAAATGAATCAAAATTAAACATGACTTGGTCCTAATATTTTACCACTTGCATTGTTCACAATCTTAAGTATAATCCTTGGTCCAGAAAAAGCTAGGTTCTGCTGCAATTCCAAAAATCTGTTCATGAATGGAGCTCTGCAACCATTTCATCCTTATTTTATGTTGAAACTTGGTGAATAGAATAGAATAGAATAGAATAGAATAGAATAGAATAGAATAGAATAGAATAGAATTCTTTATAGAATAGAATAAAATTCTTTTTTGGCCAAGTGTGATTGGACACACAAGGAGTTTGTCTTTGGTGCATATGCTTTCAGTGTACATAAGGAGAATAAAATACATTCATCAAGAATAAAAATATACAACACTTAGTGATAGTCAAGGTTACTAATAAGCTATCAAATCGTACTAGTAAACAAATAAAACAATATAAATTGAAAGATACAAACAACATGGCTATAGTCATAAGAGGGAAGAGAGAGATATTAGGAAGGAAGAGAACAATAATAGTAATACAGTCTTAGTAAATTATGTGATACATGAGTGTTGTGGGAATTAGTTGTTAAGCAGAGTGATGGCATTCGAGGGGGGGGAAATGTCCTTGTGTCTAGTTGTTCTGGTGTGCAGTGGCCTATAACTTCGTTTTGAGGGTAGAAGTTGAAACAATTGATGTCCAGGATGAGAGGGGTCTATAGATATTTTCACAGCCCTCTTTTTGACTCATGCAGAATACAGGTCCTCAATGAAAACAGCAGAAATCACTCCAGTGTGAGAAAAAAGCATCCAGCATGAAGATATTCCCTGACCTTGTCATAAGCAGCACTTAATAAAAATGTAATTCAGTACCATATGCTGAGTTCATTATAATCAAAGGAGGGAAAGGCCTAAAACTCCTTTGTTTAAATGAATCATTGCCTGGTACCTAAAGCCTTCTGGTTCCCCAAACATTCTTTCTTATCACCCAAGGCAATTACTCAAGGGTGTAAAACAAGGAAATACCAAGTCAATAATAGGGTGCCAGCTATGAAAACGAACGTTGCAAGTTTTACTTACGCCAAGATGCCAGATATGTAAAGTGTTTCCGCGGTTAAATAGGACAGGTAACTGAACATGAAGACCAAGAGAGGTTCAATGGAAGAAATGTTTTGGGTGAATCGAGTCATAAAAGCTGCCGCAAATCCAAAGACGATGCCAAACAGCAGCCCTCCAAGACTGACTACAAAAAAGCGAGCACAGCCAGCTAGGACGTCAACGGATTCAATTGTTTCATATTTATGCATCTGGGTAAAGTCAATGAATATATTGTATAGGACCTGCACAGGTGAAAGAAACAAAACATATCATCCTTAGTTCTCCCCAGAGATGCTCATTGCCATTATCCTTTTGAACCCCTATTACAGTTGCAGCAAATGCTTTGCAGGGAAATCCCACCTCCACAATAGCTTTAAAGGAACGATGTATTATGAAGAAATATTTCCCCTCCCATCATTCACTGTCCAAATGCAGCAACAACAACAAAAATCAAATACACTTAAAAAAAAATAAAAATGAGTGTCCAATCCCTTTTAAGAAGAAATTGAGCAACAATTTGTCAGAAATGGTATAGGGTTTTCCTGCTTGATCAGAGGGTTGGACTAAAAGACCTTCAAGGTTACTTCCAGCCCTGTTATTCTGTTCTGTTAAAAATAATACAAATGCCTGAGAATAAAAGTAGGTCTGATTTCATTGTATGGTACCAAATATACATGAGATTTCAGTGATATTTATATGCATTTCATTCTCTCCTGCTAGTGGTATCTTTAATTCAGATTGTTGCAAAATGATCATCGGTCATAAATTAGTCATGTTCAGAGACATCAAGGATGCTAGTATTTTTTCTGCTGTTGCTTCATTAGACATGAAAGATACTAAATACATAGAAAGCATGAAATACATTTTCATCCTTTGCTAGAAAGCAGGCATGCATGCTAAATGAGTGATCTGTATATTTTAAAATAAATGAATGAATGATTGGAGCATTTTTGCTCTTGCTAAGTAACTTTGTTTTTAGTCAGCTGTGTGAAGTTAACTTTGGTGCTACCATTATGGGCATGGAAAGTCCATCCCCCCCCCAAAAAAAAATCATCTGATGCCTTCTCTAATTTGTTTTTTGTTTCCATCCACTGTACCATTTGAAGGTTTGTTTTGAAGGGGAAAAAACATGTGCTGGATACTCTGCAAATTTGTGCTGATGGTAGATTTAACTTAGTTTTTTTATTTACATTCTAAAATGTGAGTTTGCCTTTTTACTGTTGTAGTAGGTCCTCAGGAGTTTTTGTTACTGGTGAATGCAAACATTATAACAAAATAAACAAACTAATGAGTGAAATACTATTTATTTGCAACACCCAGCTCTGAATAATTCACTGCAATGATATAAGCTACAATTCTTGGAGAAGCATTATCTTACTCTTACTGCTTCAGCTGGCAAATTTGTCTGAGATTGGAAACAAGGTAGGGTTGATCTTAGGGAAAATTTGGATGCAAAAATAAGAGGAATGATTGAGGCCATGGATTAGACTAGGCAGTTGAAATAGGTCCTGGAAAAGGACAGTAGCAAACAACTTTCATATATTTGCCAAAAAAAGAAGCACAACAATCCCAAAAGATGCAAAAGGGCTACTGAGGAATGCTATCTACAAGGGCTCACGGTTGAGTTTTCCCAGTGATGGTACTCTTCTATGGATCAGATTATCTGGAGATATTCAGTTTTCCTTCACCATGTTGGGCTTCCAAAAGGCCATAAAGACTTGGGAATGTATTAAAGAAATAGGGTGTCACTGTCATAGCACATTGTTTAAGGATCCTTAAGGAGCCTCAAAACCCTCTTTTCAGCTTGGAGGCCACCTGGGTTACTTTGGGCCAATCATTCCCTCTCAGTCTCCCATTCAAATGTAAAAAAAAAGTATTTACCAGCTTGCAGTTGGCCATTGTGATAGATTATGCTCCAAAATGTTAAATTAAGAGGTCTTCATGCTGCAATGGATTGATTCAGCTGGCTATAAATAAATATCTGTACTCAAAGGAATATCAATTAACAATTTTTATCACTGAGCATAGTTTGAAACCCTAGTGAGAAGCATTACTTGGTAATAAAAATATGTGATTGGAATTCTTAGTTGGTATGAGGTAAAGACCATGGTTCTTAATTCTTAATGAAACGGTTAGCTGTAAATTAATTCCCAACTGTAAAAGCTAAAGGCATGATTTGTTGCTTAGGTATCGTTTTGATTAAGGACCTCAGTCACTGCTGTTCCTCAGCTATAAAGTCAGCATGATCTTTGTTATTAAAGTTTTCTAAAGGCAATACAATAAATGTACATTTGGTAGTTTATTTGATTGTAAATTTGACAGGGATGTGGTGGCTCAGTGGCTATGACATTGAGCTTGTAAATCAGAAAGTCAGCAGTTTGGCGGTTCGATTCCCTAATGCCATGTAACGGAGTGAGCTTCCGTTGCTTGTTCTAGCTTCTGTCAACCTAGCAGTTCAAAAGCACGTAAAAATGCAAGTAGAAAAATAGGAACCACCTTAGTGGGAAGGTAACAACGTTCCATGTGCCTTTGGCGTTTAGTCATGCCGGCCACATGACTGCGGAGATGTCTTCGGACAGCGCTGGCTCTTCAGCTTTGAAATGGAGATGAGCATCGCCCCCTAGAGTCGGGAACGATCAGCACATATGTGCGAGGGAAACCTTCACCTTTACCTAAACTTACCTAGACCCCAAGGGCACCGGTTCTAATCTTTGATCAGCACCCAAATATATGGGTTATCTTAGGCCTACTTCAAAAGATTATTCAAATAACAAAAGAGGAACAATTAGGGTTGCCTTGCCTTATACAGAGAAATAATACACCTGTGCATTACATAATTTTTACAAAAAGTTGTAACATACTTACTACAGTAATCCCATCATTTAATAAGGATTCTCCAAATATCATCATGTAAAGTTGTTCATTGACAGACATCTCCTCAAAGACAGTTAAGACAGCTGTTGGATCCACTGCTGAGACCATGCTACCAAATAACAGGCTGTCAAGCAGGCTCACATCCTGGAGGCCAAAAGATGTGATCTGGCAAATTCCATAAAGTGACAATCCAATGCCAAAGGAATTTATGAGGGAGCCCATGGCAGACCACCAAAGAATTGAACCAAAGTTTTCAAAAAAGGGACGGGTGGACATAAAATAGCCTCCTTCAAGGATAATGGGTGGAAGGAGGTATAAGAAATAAATGCTGGTCGTCATAACTGGTGGAGATTTGTGCTTGGTGCCAAAAATAATCCCACCAACCAAAACACCCATGGCAATGTGCACACAGTTTTCTGGCATGAAGTGTGGAAGACGATGGTAGAGATGGAAACCTTGAAAGGAAAATAAAACCATCATATTATATTGGGGTTTGGAAATGTTTTAAAAAATCTTACTGTACCCTTTGCTCTTCATATTGGATATCAGCAGTGCATTATCCTGATGGAACTCTAGGATAGATTACTCACACTCTTGTTAAAGGTGGACAATTTGTTGCCCCTCCAGCAATAATACTACAGCGGGCCCATTCCTTGAATGAACTGAGGAATTTCTGAGCAACCAAAATACATAAGGAACATGGAAATACTACACAACCAGACTTGATCAGATAACTTAATTGTCATTGTGACTAATAGATGTAAACATATTTAACTTTCTAAGGTATTTTTTTTTAAACTTAAAGTCCTTAATATAAAGGTTTTATTATACCACGCAATGGCTTGTGATCCCTAAATACTTCCAGTTTGTAATTTAGATTGACCCAGAATGCATTAGGAAAGTTATCACAACATGGATTTCCCTTCTAGATAATGGATATCAGAAGTTGCATCTCAATTCATACTTTCAAACATTGTCTTTGAATCAGAAGGTATTGGAATGTGGCAGGGGTGGGTTCCGGCAGGCACTACTGCCGGTTTGCTTATGGGCGTGCTGTAGGCGTGGATGCGTGGGCACTTCACGCACATGCACAGTGCGATAAAAATTGTTCTGCGCATGTGCAGAAGTGAAAAACAAGATGGTGGCACCTATGGCGCCGCCTGGAGAACCGGTTTGGGGGCGTGGCAGGCTTGGGTTGCTGCCGGTTCCACTACCAAACCACTACCAGTTCGGCAAAACCAGTCCAAACCGGTAAGAACCCACCACTGGATTGTGCCCATATCAAAGAATCTGATAAATGGTCTACACAGATTTCATTGATTATGATAATTAAAGTACACAGGCAGAAACACAGATTGGTTTTTTTGCATCCAGCAACCTAGGAACAAATATGCAATCTGTCTTTCTGAGTAAATCAGTTAAAATTCTATGTTGTTCAACTAGACCGTTTTTATGTGTTTTGTTGTTATGTTTCCTTTTCCTTTCAGTGAAGGCCTTGTCCTTCACTTATTTTCTTTTTAATCCAATATTCCATCATATGTTATCCTCCATTCTTCCAAGTATATTGTGTCTAGGGTGATTTTTACGAAATATCTTCTCAGCTTCCTTGTCACACCCTCTGTTTTCCAGCATTACTTTCTTAGACTTCAGTATACAAAAACAGCAGCAATATTTGTCCATTTTCCTCATAGAAGAGTGACAGCAGATATGCTAGCATTTTTGTTCCATGATTCTTAGAAATTGTTTTCAGTTGAGATAGATAGATGATAGATGATAGATAGATAGATAGATAGATAGATAGATAGATAGATAGATAGATGATAGATAGATAGATAGACAGATAGATAGATAGATGATAGATAGATAGAGAAATCAATTAAATAATTCTTCATTATATCAGAACAGCTTACACAATTGGAGCGAAAGACTTCATTATCACCATAAACATAATATAATGTAGACTGTTCTTTTTTCTGTAACAAATCTGCATATGGTTGTATATTATTCAAATAAATAGAACTTTTAAAAGTGTATTGTAAAAGATTGTATTGTAACCACAGTATTCAGGCGAAACACTAGTCGTCAAGGGCTAGTCTTAGTAATTTAAAAAAAAGGAAAACATAACATTTAAATTTAAATTCTGTGTATCTGTGATAATGGTCCAGTAAAAACTAAATTACTCTTAATTATTTTTAATATAAGAATTTTAAATTATTTCTAATTTAAACACATACATATATATAGAATGTACGTTTCTTAAATTTAGTACTGATCTTCATTGAATTTATTTTCAAAAGTTGGGAATGAAAACTAACCATTTAAAATATTAACGGAATATATTTTCAAGTACTGTGGTTTGAATGAAACAAATCATTGCTTTCCTTTGGAACATGTAAACTGTTGTTAAAATTGTAGGTCTGTTCACAACCATCAGTGTAATAAAACCCGTTGATTATAAGTATATTTACTTCCAAGTAAAAGTGCATGGTATTTTACTCTGTAAAATCCTCACCTTCCATACATATTATAACTGGAAGATTTAAAAAAAAAACACTTTATGTTTGAAAATAGAACTCTAAACTGCAAAACCATCCGTGTTTTTCTAAAGTTAGTGAGGTGAAACTTTCAGAGCAAATGTTAACTTTTTCGCACTAAACATTGCATATGCTCTTGAAGGTGTCTGAATTAAAAAGTTGCAACACAGCTCTAAAGTTTTTCACATTCACAATTTCACATTTCAGATGCAAATCACATGGAGGTTAAATTTGGATCAGAATCTTCTTTGCAACCTAAATTCTCTCTCTAAATTGTTATTTCCTTGGTAACAAGCTGATTTTTTTTTCTATTTTTGCAGTTTTACTTTTTCACACCTACTTTTATTAAAGAAGCATTTTCACTCACCTATTTTCGCAAGAGAAGCCAAGAGAATCCAAAGTGTAACTTCGTACGGTATTTGCACATATTCATAGTCCAAGGTGAAAATATGTAGCCTCTCATCTCGTCCTGATTCTGTAGCATCAAAGGGGTCAGCTTTCAATAAAGCACTAGAATTTGTATGAGAACGTTGCAAAGTCAAGTCTCCAGCAGCAAAATAACTATCTAGGTTGGATAGCAGCAACAAGCAGCTAAAAATATTTGGACACCCAAATATCTTAACAGCCATGATGAGAAGAATTTTATGTATGGGATGTCTTCAAGGCTGAAAACTTGCTTTATCTTGTTAAATTCCCATTTTAAGTCAGAGTCTTTAGGATCGTTCCAGCTTTATGTAGGTTGTTGCTCGGTCTTCTCAAACTCATTCTTCTAAATTTAATTTAGAAAGACAAGACATTTTCAATATTTTGTTCTGCTGCCACAGCTTTCAATTGAAGCCTTTCACTCCATTTGGAAGGAAAGAAAAAAAATACAATTTTATGGCTAGTGGTACAATTATTTGTCCGAAACTACTACAACATAATCCACCAGACTCTCTGAGTTACAAAGAATCCAGAAACAGAAATATTTGACAGGTCCACCTCCAACAGGAGTTTTTCCAGGTTTACTTACAGTGAATCACTTCTGGGTTTGTGGCAGAAACACATCAAATGTTATGTTAGAGACACCTAATGGAAATAACAAGACTTGCAGCCATGAATTCACCGGAAGACACCAGGATGTGGTTGGGATTATCAAGGGATCACTTTTACTTGTTTCTTTGTTTTGTTTATTTATTTGTTTTGTGGATTTCTTTTTTATTGCCTCAATCGGTTGCAATTTAAACAATGTACAATATTAAACTTTGAAAAAAGAGTACATTTTCATGACAGTATACAATAATAACATCTAAATGGCTTCATTACACAAACAAACATACATTCAGGTGCTGGTAGATATTTTAACAGTAACACAGTGGAAAGGTATCTTAGAGGTCATCTAGTCCAACCCCCTGCTCACACAGGAAACCTATACTAGGGATTCGACCTGCTGACCTTTCTGATCGACAAGCTTAGCATTTTACAAAAACCAAGGACTTTACAGATAATAGCCAAAACCTGAAATTGTATCTGGAAACAAATCATAGGCCATGGTAACACAGGTGTTACATTATGCAGGTAGTCCTCAAGTTATTACCACAATTGAATCCAAAATTTATTTTGCTAAGTGAAACATTTGTTAAGTGAGTTTTGCTCCATTTTATGTCTTTTCTTGCCACAGTTCTTAAGTGAATCATTTGCTAAGGTAGTAACATGGTTGTTAGGTGAATCTGACTTCCGCATTGACTTTACTCATCAGAAAGTCACAAAAGGGGACCACATGACCCATCATGCATATGAACCAGTTGCTAAGCATCTGAATTTTTAACATGTGACCATGGGGATGCTCTAACGGTCATGTGAAAAATGGCCATAAATCACTTTTTTCAGTGCATCATAGCGTTGAATGATCACTCCATAAACTGTTGTATGCTATGCTACCCATAGCTGGTTATTTTCTATTTCTCCAAATGAATGATTACAAAAAAACTAATGCATTTTTTATGTCATCTTTTGTATATACAGAGCAACTTTTGCCAAAAGCACCAAAAACTGGTTCAATGACCATGGGATTACTGTGCTTGATTGGCCTCTCCATTCTTCCTCCATACTTTGGGTCCTTGGTTTCCAAATGAGATGCAAAAGTTGCTCTCATCAGAAAAGAGGACTTTGGACCACTGAGCAACAGGACTTTGGACCACTCTGCTTCATTAAGACCAGGGTCAACGCAGCCGTCTACCAGGAGATTTTGGAGCACTTCATGCTTCCTTCTGCAGACGAGCTTTATGGGGATGCTGACTTCACACTGCCAAAAGCACCAAAACCTGGTTCAATGACTGTTGGATTACTGTGAGAATCTAAGGGGCATTGCCAAGAAAAAGATGAAAGACATGAGCCAGAACAATGCAAAGAGTTGGTCCCTACTAGTGGTCTGGAGGGGACATCGGAGGCGGGTCTTGAGGTTCCATTCTGGGAGGAGTTTGACTCTGTTACTTCCAACGATATGGACAGGTTGCGTAGGCGACTGCGCCACCACATGTTTACTGGACCCGTGTCCCTCCTGGCTTGTACTGGCATCCTGGGAGGTCACACGAGGCTGGCTCCAGGAGTTAGTCAACGCTTCTTTGAGTGAGGGGTTCCTGCCGGCCGTCCTGAAAGAGGCGGTGGTGAGGCCCCTCCTCAAGAAGCCTTCCCTGGACCCAGCTTTGCTAGCCAACTACCGTCCCGTCTCCAACCTTTCCTTTCTGGCGAAGGTTGTAGAGAGTGTGGTGGCACAACAGTTTCCACGCCACTTGGAGGAAACTGATTATCTGGACCCACGCCAGTCCGGTTTCCGGCCCGGCCACAGCACGGAGACGGCATTGGTCGCGTTGGTAGATGATCTCTGGAGGGCCAGAGATGGGGGCTGCTCCTCCATCCTGGTCCTATTAGACCTCTCAGCGGCTTTTGATACCATCGACCATGATATCCTATTGCATCGACTGGAGGGGTTGGGGGTGAGGGGCACCGTTCTGCGGTGGTTCTCCTCCTACCTCTCTGGCCGAGCGCAATTTGTATTGGCAGGGGGGGCAGAGGTCGACCTCGAGGCCGCTCACTTGTGGGGTGCCACAGGGGTCGGTCCTCTCGCCTCTCCTGTTCAGTGCATATATGAAGCCGCTGGGCGAGATCATTCGTGGGTTTGGGGTAGATTACCATCTGTACGCAGATGACACCCAGCTGTACATCTCTACCCCAAACCACCCCAACGATGCCATCGAAGTGATGTCCCGGTGTCTGGAAGCCGTACGGATCTGGATGGGAAGTAACAGACTCAAGCTCAACCCATCCAAGACTGAGTGGCTGTGGCTACCGGCGCCCCGGTTCAACCAGCTTACTCCATCACTGGCCATTGGGGGCGAACATCTGGCCCCCGTGGATCGGGTACGCAATTTGGGCGTCCTTCTGGATACCCGGCTGTCAATGGACAACCATGTGACAGCCATGGCCAGGGGAGCGTTTCACCAGGTTCGCCTGGTGCACCAATTGCGTCCCCTATTGAACCGGAGTGCCCTTCGCACAGTCACTCATGCGCTTGTGACGTCCCAGCTAGACTACTGTAACGCTCTCTACATGGGGCTCCCCTTGAGATGTACCCGAAGGCTGCAGTTGGTTCAGAATGCGGCCGCGCGGGTAGTTTCGGGAGTCTTTAGATACTCCCACGTAACATCTCTCCTGCGCGAGCTACACTGGCTGCCTGTGGCTTTCCGGGTGCGTTTCAAGGTGTTGATTATCATCTTCAAAGCGCTCCATGGCACAGGACCTAGTTATTTGCGGGATCGTATCCTGCCCCATACATCCCTTCGGCCGATTTGCTCACACAGAGAGGGACTCCTCCGGATGCCATCCACTAGGCTGTGCCAGCGGGCGATGCCCAGGGGAAGGGCCTTCTCTGTGATGGGCCCGACTCTCTGGAATGACCTTCCCCCTGACATTAGAACGACTACGGACCTCCGCTCCTTCCGCCGGAAACTTAAAACCCAACAGTTTCATCTAGCCGGCCTGGCCTAATTCCCACCTCAGTTTGTATTTTTAAATTTTATGGTTTGGTTTTAAGGTTTAAGTTTTTAATTCTTATAAATTTGTACAGGGGATATTTAATTCAATTTTAGTTATGTATATTATCGAGTGTATGGTTTTTAAATTTGTACCTGTACACCGCCCCGAGTCCCTTTGGGGAGAGGGGGCGGTCTAGAAGTTTAATAAATAAATAAATTAATTAAGAGCTGAAGGCCCCTATTGAAGCATCCTGGTCTTCCATAATACCTCAGCAATGCCACAGGCTGATAGCTTCCATGCCATGCCGCATTGAGGCAGTAATTGCTGCAAAAGGGGCCCAAACCAAGTACTGAGTACATATGCATGCTTATACTTTTCAGAGGTCCAATATTGTTCTATGTACAATCCTTGTTTTATTGATTGCATGTAATATTCTAATTTTCTGAGATGGTGGATTTGGGGTTTTCATCACAATTATGACAAATCACGGCTCGAACTATCTTGCTTTGCATGTAATGAGTCTTATCTCATATATTAGTTTCACCTTTTAAGTTGCATTACTGAAATAAATGATCCTTTGCACGATATTCTAATTTTTTGAGTTTCACCTTTATGTGTGTATGTTTTATGTTTTATCCTTTAATTACATTACAGCCAGGAGCACATTTAAAAGGATACATCTGAGTCAAGCAGACCCATCACATCCAAATGAATAGCATGTCTATAAATAAATGTGGCACAAACAGTACATTTCCATTTAACATTACACAATACTGCATTAAATAATTATATTAATTTTTATGAAATACTAAATACACAGTCATTAAAATGCAAACTGATAATGATCATCAATTGAGCTAGTACAGGGGTGTCAAACTCCCATTGTCATGGCAGTGTCAGGTGACGTATCAGGATTTTCCCCCAACCCCCCCTTCACTAAACCCGACATGGGCATGGCCAGTGTGTGACGCAGCTGGGAGTTTGAGAGCCCTGACCTAGTAGCTTACAGAGCCCACTTAGAGATGAGTGAATCTGTCCATTTTGGCTTTTCCATCCATACTATACTTTTCATTTTTCTATGGATAAATGTTGTTCTTCCTGTTTCCATATTAAAATCATCCTGCTTCACAGTTGCAAATGAAATGCATATTTTTCTATTCCAACAAATTGTGCATTACTTTCTCCAATATGCATTTGGGATTATGGGAGTTTTTTGTTGTTGTTGTTGTTTAATGGGCTTTATTTTAAAAAAACAATTGGTAAAACGGATGGCAACATTAACAGAAGTACAACTTTCAGAGTTTCAATTGAAAGCGGTCCTATTATAAATAAAATGCAAATGAATCTTTCTCAAATTCCCAACTCTACCATCCAATAACCATTTATACCCGTGGAGAGTTTTTGAACTACTGAGCTATGACGTCTACCGTATTATACTCTACTTGCTCATCCTTTGTTTCTCATTTTCCTTTACCAACACCAACGGTTGCTGATGGGAAATGAAGGCCACTTGTCCACGGCACTGTTGCTGGGTTTCACTGGCAAGTGATACCGTAATTTCTTCCAGAACTGCTTATTAGCTGAAGGAGAGGTAGATGTTCTCCAGGTAACCCTAGGCAAAATCCTGAGGGCTTTCTTCACCTTAGGAGATAATGAAGGTGGCTCCTGAAAAGTCTCAACCTGTATTAGGATGGGTTTCATTGTCTTATCTTCCAAGGCAGTGTTGATTGCTGCTTCAAGTTCAAAGAGAGCCTGGTTATTCTTAGCGTAGTTTGGACTCAAAATGACGATGACTCGTCTGCTCTTTTTCATGGCACCAACAATGTCATCAGTGTAGGCTGGCAAAAGAGAGCATGATTAATAACGTACTTTATTTCTTTTTTCATGTCTTTGAAACTATGCCTTAAAACTAGAGGTATAAAGCAGTATAAAAGTTAACCAAAACAATAAATTCTGAAAAAGCAAGCAAAATAAATTCGAGAAGTAAAAAAAAAAAATGAAACTCTTCCTTCTTTGCAGTTCATCTACTGTCTCTAGGTCAGGGATGAGTCGGTGTTGTTTGTATTTCCCACTGACCAATACTGTCAATGAATTTTACAGAATCGCTGTATTTTATTCAAACAGGTCAAGTCTTAGTAAACATGATTTGGGTTTGGGTTTGATTTTTACAGGCAGTCCTCGACTTACAACCAAAATTGAGGCCAACCTTTCTGTTGCTAATTGAGACAATTGTGAAGTGAGTTTTGTCCCATTTTATGACCTTTCTTGCACACTTGTCAAGTGAATCAATGCAGTTGTTAAATTACTAACATGGTTGTTAAGTGAACCTGGCTTCCCCATTGACTTTGCTTGTCAGAAGGCCGCAAAAGGTGATCACATGACCCTGGGATACGGCAACTGTCATAAATATGAATCCATTGCCAAGCCTCCGAATTTTGATCTCGTGATCATGGAGATGCTACAATGGTTGGTAAGTGTGAAAAACAATCATAAGTCGCTTTTTTCAGTGCCACTTCTAACTTCAAACAAACACTAAATGAAATGTTGTAAGTCGAGGACTACCTGTACTTGCAAATGATGCTTTGTTAAACATCACCCTGACATTAGGCTGTCCCTTATTTACGATGGAAAGTATTGATGCAGCTGTTTTAGCTATTGCATGAAATCAAAGAAAATCGTACCTCCACCTGGAAGGATGTCTCTTTCTGTGAGACAAAGCTTATATCCATAGTCATGTTCTAAAATGAGTGGAAAAAATTCTAGAGCTAACTGCTCTTCAGGGCATGGTTCTTGGTTGGCTTCAACAAACTCCGGTTTTGCATAGGAGACAAAAGCGTCAAATTCCTTCCAATCTAAAAATAAGAGAATTAATTAAAATGATGACTATGAAACGAAACAAATGGGCATCAAAACTTAAAAAGGAGGAAGGAAAGGAAAATCTTTTCTAAATCAGGGTGATGGAAAGAAATGTTTTGCTTGAACTGAAAACTACTACCATGTATACTCAAACAATGCAAGGAAGGAGATCAGGAAAAGCAGAGGTATTCTGGCAACAGTGTGCCCGTATATGCCTGATTGTATCTGGGCATATTATCTGAGTCTCCCACTCTGTGTATAAGTGTGTATAAGAAATAAAAACAGCCACCATAGCTAGGACATCTTTTCATACCAAAACTGTATTAAATGTTGTGTTGGAAAAACCGTCCTACATCAGGGGTGAAATCCAGCAGGTTGTGACAGGTTCTGGAGAACCGGTAGAGGAAATTTTCAGTGGTTTGGAGAACCGGTAGCGGAAATTTTCAGTAGTTTGGAGAACTGACAAATGCTACCTTTGGCTGGCCCCCGAGTGGGGTGGGATTGGAGATTTTACAGTATCCTTCCTCTGCCACGCCCACCAAGCCATGGCCACCAAGCTACACTATGCCCACCAAGCCACACCCACAAACCAGTAGTAAAAAAATTTGCATTTCACCACTTCCTACATATATAGATGAACTCTACTTAGTGGGTTGATGAGATGAGAACACTGAACTAGGTCTGGATTTCAACTCCTTTTTATACAGAGCCTCCACTATCTTCAAACAGACTCTGGCTTAAATCTTGTTATGAAAATAAAATAAAATAAAAAAATCCTACCTCTCACACAAAATTAATTTGTTTTCTTATTCTAATTCCTTATTTACAAAACCTTGCTCATAAAAATAACATTGAAGGAACACATGAAAAATTTGTAACTATCAAACAAATATACATGCCTCTTCTTTCATACAAACTATATATCTGCCATGATGGTACAGTGGTTAGAATGCAGTATTGCAGGCTAATTCTGCCGACTGCTGGCAGTTCGAGTCTCATTCTTACGAGGTCAGTAAAATGAGGACTCAGATTGTTGGGGGCAATATGCTGACTCTGTAAACCATATAGAGAGGGCTGTAAAAGCATTATAAAGTGGTATTGCAACTGCTACCTGCAAACAATGTCCAAAAATCATAATTTTCCCACATCAACATTGTGCATTATTGGACGAAGAGGGCACTAAACCAAAGTTTCTGCAATATCAATCAAACACTCTACGATGCCACCTTATACTTTGACTTTAAATATGCTGATCTATCTCACTGGAGAATTGTACCATTTTTCGTTTTACCAGCAGAGGCTGCTCTAAAACAAAATATGTGAGCCATTTGAGCAGTGAATTAACTATTGCATCAATATTCTTAATCCACTAATGGTCGCAAATTCTGATCTTGGAGCATTTTCTTATAGAAAATGAAGTGATTTCCATATCTAGGCTAAAGTGCAGCATGCCAAACATGTAAATGGCATACAGCACCAGTGCTTGGAAATTATAGACAGAAAATTTATGAACGGCAATTGGTAACACACAAAAATCAAACCATTTTATATTGACTGTGTAAGAATATTGCACAAATAAGATATTATTGAACAATTATGATTGCTATTTATTAAATTTATTATGGATACCCACTCCAAAATTTATCCAAACATAAATTATAAAACTGTTAAAGGCATGAAATAAACATGGCAGCCTAGATTAAATATATATACTTTTATACTAATAAAAACAACAACAACAACAACAACAACAACAACAACAACAACAACAACAAGGATTTCACAGACACACTAACTCAAGGCCTGATCACAGACCCAAATCTTAAAATCTTTCCAGGATCCCAGAAGACTGGGCACCAATCCTATCTCTGGAGGGATGCAGCTCCAATGAAATGGGTCAAAAACACAGAAATCACATTTCCTTGATCCCACAAGATGATGATATTTAATGGAGAGATGCCTGAATGTACCAAACAGGCAGGAACAATTGGAGACAGGCAATTCCTCAAATAGCATAGACCTATGCCCCAAAGAGCTTTATAAGAAACAACCAGCATTTTGAATTGCCCCCTGAACTGGCAGCAAACATAGTTCATATCACTGTAATAATTACATGGGCGTAAGAACAAAAGCCTGTTACCATCTGCACTGCTGCATTTTGAATCAGCTGTAGTTTCCAGATGAGCAATTCCATGTAGAACACATCTACAATGTAAGATTTATTTTCTTAATTCTCTTTCTTTACCACACAATTTGGACTATGGGTGACTTTTCTTAGTTTCAGGAAGTAGTTTAATCAGCCTTAATTAACCTGGTACTCTCCAATTATATTAGGCTTCAACTTGCAGAATTCACAGCCATCTGAAGTTTTAACATATCTAGACGGTACTCAGATGGAGACATATTATAAAGGAAAAAGTGATGTGAATCTATATCAGAGCCTCATAGTATTATTATTTTTAATTGACCTATGCTATGTAGATATATTTGATTCAAATTCCTGCTTATCTCTGTAATTTAGGGCATGAACTTTTCAAAGTGAGTTATAAGCAAAAAAAAAAAAATGCCATGCTATTGCTATGTATTTATGCATGTGGATGCATGTATATTACGTGCATATTTATCACTATAATTTTTATCTTTCACTTTTTAATTCTGCACATTTTTAATTCAATAAATCACTGATGAGTGTTCTACATTCACAGCTAGCTTATAAAAAATAATTATAATTCAGAATTACTTGACAAGAACACAAGAAAAGAAATATTTTTAGCTACCAGCTCCTTCCAGGTATCCTAAAGTTTATTTATTCAACTCACTTTTAAAACCAATCATATACTTTAATGATAAAAACAGCTATATAGAAAGTTTTATCTTTAGCTTAAAAATGAGAAAGAAACTTTTAAAAGAAAGGATCAAAAGAGGGTGGATGGGCAATGAAAGTCTTTTTTTTAAGAAAATGAAATTTTTTTGACCTACATTCATTTCCTGGATTTAATACCTCTGTGGTAAACTAATATTAAAAATATCTTAGTTAACAGGATTCTGTAACAGTCATTATACATTCATCTAGAGTATATCCGTAGCAATTCTTCCCTCATTCTTCTTTCTCTTCTCCAACATGTTTATGAAATCTGCCCAATGTTTCTCTATTGTTTCTCTGTTTTTAACATTGAAGTTCAACGACAGTATTTTATTTGTAGTTTATGATTTTGTTCATTGAAGTCATTCAGTAATATCTGAAATGTTTGAAAGTTGAAGCTGCGATCAACTGAATTTAATAAAAGAAATGGGGGGGGGGAAGAGTTCATCAGATTTTTCTGATGACTTTGATAAATACTTGCTTCCTGTGTATTTAAAAGGATTACGTCAAGTAATTGTTAAGAAATGTGGGTGTGTGCAGTGTTTTCATCTGGGGTTTTTTTCTGGTACAGCCTGATTCATACTGAAAAGTCCATCTTCCTAGGGCTGACTTTCCCTAATTTTCCTTTACCATATCTTCATATATATATATATATATTTATTGTTTTTACATTTAAAACAATGCAATGCTGCGGGGTCAGGGTGATCATATATTCACATTATGTACAGCTAGTTTCAACCATTAACAGTTATTCTACTTAATACATTGTCTGTCCTTCTGTTTGATCGCCATATATACGTTTATTCCAGTCTTGTCATCTTAACTTATACCAGTCATAAAATCTATTCCATATCTCAAAATATTCTGATTCCCCTTTATTTTTAAGTTCCAAAGTGAGCCTATCTGCTTCTGCACAGGCCAACACTTTTCTGATTATATCAAGCTCTGATGGTGTATTTTCTTTTTTCCAATGCTGTGCATAGGTTATGCGCACTGCAGTCAGTATATGTATAATTAGATAGAGTGTATCTTTCTTAAACCCCTCCGGTATTATGCCTAGGAGAAAGGTTTCTGGTTTAAACATAATTTGTTCTCCCACCATTTGTTCTAACCATGATTGGATCATTTTCCAATATTTTTTGCCTCATTGCACGTCCACCACATATGGTAGAAGGTGCCTGGTGTTTTTTTACACTTCCAACAATTTGGGGCCAGATTTTTGAACATTTTAGAAAGCCGTGCTGGCGGGAGATGCCATCTGTAGAACATCTTGTAAAGGTTTTCTTTATACGCCGTAGCCAATGTTAATTTCTGATTAAGTATCCAAAGTTTTTCCCACTTAGCCAATTCCACATTGTAACCGAAATTTTTTGCCCAGGCGACCATGTTTTCTTTGACATTTTCTTCCTCTAGTTTATATTCCAACAAAAATCTATACAGCACTTTGATCAGTCTGTTTTCTGTCTGTATCAACAGTTTATCTAATATTGTGTAGTCTTTGGCAATACCTTCGTTCTTCCTATCCTGTGCATACCTTGATTGTATCTGTAGATAAGACCACCATTCTACTTGTATTCCTTGTGATGTCAATTCTGCTCTAGTTTTGATCTCCCCCTGCCTGTTCAATAGCTCTTTATATGTGACTATAGTTTCCATGTTAATTAAATTTGGGTGTATGTATGCTTCCATCGTAGATAGCCAAATAAGTATTTTAGTATAGTGGTCATGTTTAATTTTATTCCATATGATTAACAGAGATTGTCTAATGTAATGTCTACTAAAATATTTGTGTGCAGATCCTTTTTCATACCAGAGGAAGGCATGCCAGCCTGCTTGGAGGTCATGACCTTCCAATTTGAGTAATCTTTTATTTCTCAGCATTATCCATTCCCTTAGCCATGTTAATATAGCCGCAGTATAATAGAGTTCCCAATCTGGTACGCCAAATCCTCCCTTTTCCTTAGTGTCTTGCATAGCCTTTAGTTTTATTCTTGGTTTTCTTCCCTGCCAGATAAATTTCGAAACCAATTGATTCAGATCTTTAAAGACACCTTTTTCTAATTTAATGGGTATGTTCTGAAATAGGAAAAGAAATTTGGGTAGTATATTCATTTTTATAACTGCAATCCTGCCCATCAGGGACAGTTGTAAGTTTTTTCATCTTTCTAGGTCCTTCTTAGTTTTATTAATCAGATTGGTATAGTTGTCTTCTTTGATGGTCACACACCTCGCAGATAAATGTATACCAAGATATTTGACTTTTTTGACAATTTGGATACCCAATTTCTTCGTTAACTCCTCTTTTGCTTTTGATTTCATATTTTTAGTCAGCATTTTAGTCTTTGTCATATTTATCTTCAGACCCGCTATTTTCCCATACTCTGTCAGTTTCTCAATGAGTTTCGGACCAGATTTCATAGGATCTTCTAGCACAAACACTAAATCGTCCGCAAAGGCCTGTAATTTAAATTGCTCCTTTTTAATTTCTAGTCCCTTTATCTGTGCCTCTTTACGTATATTTCTGGCTAGTACTTCTAGGGTTAGTATAAACAACAAGGGGGATAGGGGGCAACCTTGTCTTGTACCCTTCTGGATTACAATATTTTGTGTTAGTTCACCATTGATTATTATTTTGGGATTCTTATAAAAATGAACATTTTGTATACATTGTATTAGTATTCAAAATTTGGGAATGGGTTGCTGAGATCCCTATACGTCAAGTTAAAATACTTAGAAACAATGGATGAGGTAGAAGCAAATATAGGTAAGATGGAGAGAGAAACAGAGAGAGAGGGGGGGAGGGAGGGGGGAGGGAGAGAGAGAGAGAGAGAGAGAGAGAGAGAGAGAGAGAGAGAGAGAGAGAGAGAGAGAGAGAGAGATATGATAAGAAGCAGTAGTATTGACCAATCTTTTCCAATTAGTAAATTGGTGAATAAATGCTATTGTAAATCAAATGTACTTACCACTCAGAGTTTCATCCTTGGCTAGGTAATTCCGATAGAATAATACAAGTTCAATCCAGTGCCTATAAACTAGTAGGCCTCCTGAAACCACTCCAAATAATATTATAATAGTGCCACACAAAGTAAGCAAGAAAAGAATTGCTAAAGAGAAAAGAGAAAGATATAAAAAATAATACACACTTAATGATGAAATGAATGATTAATGGTGAAGTTTAAGATGAAATGTAACAGTTGGGAAAAGGTGTGGTGGATGTGACCTGAACTTATTCATTGAAGAAATAGACGTATTTCAAAGAGCAATAAATTTTGTTTGATTGAAGATAGATATGTTTACAACACAGAAGGTAGTTCTATTCAGGTGCATGAGCAAACTGCACTTCCATTCATATAAACATCCAAAACTCTAAACTTATAGAGGTATCCATGAAGGCCTAGACTATTTTAGGCAAACAGTTAGAAGATCTAAATCCACTTAGATCCTCTTTTGTGGATTGGAATTCATTATTTCTTCAGTATTAGATTCCAGCCAATTTATTACAGCCTGAATTTCATCAATTATCATGCCAACATCTGAGAAAAGACACAAGAAGTGCAGAAGCTTGCTTTTCTATCAGGGCAAGTTGCTGTATTTCTCTAGAAACCATTAAAGTATGGCAAGTTGTTGATGCCTTAAAACACCAATTAGTTGTTTCTCAGATTTCTGATGTGCTGAAGATAAAATCTGGAGTAAACTAAATCTATCACCACAGTATAGATAATGCTGTGGCATCATTTGTTCATGAGATTCTCAAAAAGTCTTAAAATAATCTTCAAGAAAGATTATTTAATTTTATCCAAGATAAATATATTTAGTTGTCGAATTTTCATTTAAGAAGCATATATAGGTAGTCCTCACAATGCCAATTACAATGTAGTCATTAAGCAAAGCAGTCACTAAGTAAAATTGAAAGTGTGCTTATGATCATACTTCGATTTTATTTCGCTTCACATACCTGTGAAGGTTGTAAATGTCAGGATTGGTTACAAAGTTACTTTTCCTCAGTATTTTAATTGTGAATGGTTGCTAAAAAAGGCAGTCATTAAATGAGGACTAACTGTATTTCTTCATAGTGCATTGCAGAAGAGAGAGGAGGGGAGGGAGGGAGGGAGGGAGGAAATTTGTTGTTTTCATATCACTCACAATCTAATTTCACAGAGATCTGGCAGCCCCTTTTAGAGACCCTGTGCTTGAGTAAATGGATTCATTAGAAAATATTGTATTGGTGAAGAACATCAGCTATCAAAGAATGGCACTGGAACTGTTTTTATAATAGGAAATTGAGACTAAGGTTCATGAAATTCATGTAAATGTTTACCCCATAACGTAATAGCTCAGGAAACAGGAAATAATTGTTAATGAGGTCAAGTAGAGCAGTGATATTGTCTTAGTGGTTTGACACTTTTACCTTTTTCTGTTTGCCTCTTAAGTTTGATCACTCCAGTAGCATTCCCAATAGAATTTTGGGCCAAGCAGATGAATTGGCTGTTTAGATCTTCTTCAGTTACGTTTATCAGTCTGAAGGTAAGAGTAAATGTTTGTCCATCCAGTCCCTGTGGGTGAACTCTAAATAGAATAATGCTCTCATCAATCATCAATCATGCTCCCATCCATGTGCAGACATTTTGCAGCTTTTCATGATACCAATGAACAAATATTTTAAATATGTATAGATGACTCTTACTATGTGAGACACAAAGAGAATTTTAAAAAAACACGGCAGTCACATCTACCAGTCACATTGAAACTCTTGGTGTTTTTTTTTAACAAGAAACAGCTCTATTTATGGTTGATCAACATGGTCTTCCAGAAGCCATTAATATATTTCTTCTATACCCATCTTTCGAGTAAGAATGTTAACAATCGATGCATTTTCCCACTTTATATTAAATCCCCCAATTCCTATAGCTAATTCATGCGTTATAGAATATACCCAACTGATTGAATAAAGCCAATGACGAATTAAACCCAAAACAAGCTTGCTAAACTAAGTGACTAACCTTAGGAAAAGTCATGGACCTAAAATCAAACAAGCCACATTAGCAAGTTATGAACCGAAGGATAATGAACTTTAAATATTTTGGTTTTATGATATTTATTAATATGGATTTTTGTGTTTTATACAGTATGTGTTGCTTTTTATGTTTGTTTTATTTGATTGTTCAAATAAGTATAAAAAACGAACAAGCAAAAAACACAAGGTCCTTTTTAACCCCCGGCAGACCACATTTTGTCTTTGAATAACATGTCAGGAGTCACGTCCCCAAAAACGTGATGGGATTAAAATTCTTTTTAAAAATTAAAAAATTAATATTTGGGGTTTTAAAAATTTAAACTGATTTCATCTAACTGAAATTAAGAGTAACTGATTACATGTAATCATATTACTCAGATATATTTAATAATACAATGTTAAAAAATACAATTCAATGACAACATTGGAAAATGCATCTGTCTGGAATTTCAAATTTTGAGAAAATCTCTCTCTCTCTTTCTCTCTCTCTCCCTCCCTCCCTCCCTCCCCCTTTCTCTCTCTCTCTCTCTTACGTTTCTTTCAATCAAGTTACTTTATTTCCATACCTTTGTTGCTGTATCAGTTGCTTGCTTTTACTGGTTTCTTGGTACCACTCTAGTGAGGCTGAAACATTCATTTCAAAACCAAATTGTGCTTTGCATTCAAGATCAATTGATTGACCTTAAAAAAATAGATGAGGGTGGGGGGAAAACAATATGCATATTTTCCAACGATCTGAAAACATTTTAGAGTAATTTTCAAATGGTTATGATTCTTTATATATGACTTGAAAATTCACAGATTATTAATATTAAGTAGTGCATACAAAGGGTCTTCAAAAAATAATACATGTAGCTATGAACTTTTTTTTACACAAAAACAAATCTTGTTGGATCTTAAAGACTAGCATATTTACTATTTTCATTAGATTTCATCACACACCATTTCCAATCTCTCTTTCATACTGAAGCACATAGGATAATAACTATATGGGGGGGGTACGTTTGTGTAAGTCTTGATTCCTAGCAACTGCTTGGACAGTTGAGTTTTCTTGGCAAGGTTTTTCAGAAGGATTTGCCATTTCTTGCTTTCTATGGCTGTGAGAGTGTGAATGGCTTCGTGCCTAAAATGAGACTAAAATTAACGATCTTCCAGTTTGTAGCTTGATGCCTTAATCAATACACCAAACTGTCTCTCTCCTATTAGGTTTTAACAGTGACATATTTGAAAAGTGTTGCATTTAATATGATAATGTGTGTCTTCTAATGTAATGCTATATTAATTCGACCAAATTGCTATAGAATAATAATCTGTACATTCCTGTTATGGTGTGTGGGAATGACTTTGGAAGATAGGACTGTCGGTAATGGTCAGTTAAGAGGCAGCCCACAGAAGTAAAGGAACATGGCAAACATCTCAGAAGGAGCTCTCTCTAGTTCCATGGACTGTAAAGATGAAAAGTACTTTCAGACTTGCAAAGTTATGTTATGTAACCTTATAATAACGATAGAATTAGTACTCCAAGTTCTTTCCTGGACACCTTGAAGGACGAACAACTCCACAAATAAAAAAAATCTGTCATTTTTAAAGACAAAAATATTTTGTGCAGGGATAGTGGGTAGAAGGATGCCAAATAGGACCTTTCAATGAGGACCTTATGAACTAAAATGGCTGCAGAAAAGGTACTAACCTACATTTTAGCCAATCTCCCCTTTATTACATTTAGCATTTCAAAATCTAAAAAAAAATCTTTTCCCCAGAAAGACCATAATAATTAAGGCTCAAAAACATTTAGAGCTTTAAAACATAATGTCCAGCCCAGTGGTGGGTTGCCAATTTTTTTACTACCAATTCGGGCATGCTCCCAGGTGCACTCCTGTGCTCTCTCCTGCGCATGCACACTACACTTCTACACACGTGTCTGTGTGGGTGGGCGGAGCCTCTCACCGCCGCTACTACCAGTTCACCCGATCCAGGCCAAACCGGGAGAAACCCCACTCCTGATCCAGCCCTTGAAATTCTGTTAATATACTCTTGAATTCGTACACTGTAATAGTTCTATCAAATGCATATCCTTAAGCTGCAGTCATAAGCTGGTGAACCAGTTGTGAGTTAGAATAAATTGTAACTTTTCCCCAACTTTTCAGAATAGAATCCTGCTATTTGGCTAGAACAATAGACAATCTGTGATTTATATCATAAAATAATTAATCCAAAAGTACCCATAGCTAGTCCTTTTTCACTGAAATTAAGCTCTAGCTTAGAGTGGAATGCAGTCAATGTAAGGTACCTATTATCTCATAGGTTGCAAAATAAATGCGAAAATTTAATTATCTTACCAATTTCTACTTCAAGGGTCATCCCATCATTGGGATTCAAAACCTTTGGAGGATGGATAGTGTCTTTTGCTAAAACATGAAAAACTATGTGTTAGAAGTTAAAAAATATATGAAATAATAGAAAATGCTTGTAGCTTGGGTTAAACCTTTTTGGCAATGCTTTGCTCTTCAAACTTGTTTCAATTTAGTTTCTGAACATTTAATTATCAGACTAGGTAACATCATCAGCAGGATTTTCCTGGCCTATTCCTCTTTAGCTTATATATGTCTTGTGTGCCAGTGTGATCAGTTGGTCATGTGTTTGGTTGTTCATTTGGAGCCATCAAAGTTGCAACAAACCTTCTCAGTTCGAGTAGGAAGGAACAAAAATCATTGGCCATACCAACACCATCACACACATGAATTTATTGAAGCCTGGTAGTCTACCAAAGGAGCAATTAACAAGCTTATTGATTTATATCTATTGATTTATATGAATATGTAAGAAACTAGACCATTTGAATGACCAATCAACAAGAGACCCAATCAACTGCTCAGAGTTTAAATGTAGCTCCAAACAAACAACCTATCACACAGCCAACTGACCACACAGGTACACAATGTTATATAGCCTTACTTTTGACATCTCAACCAAGTAGCTGAAGAGAGTTATTTCCATAGGACTGATAGATAACAGAAATCAATCAGAGAGCAAAGAAAAACGATTCGCTTATATAAATTAAAAATAATGATTTTCAGAGTATTCCCCAGTAATGGAAAAGATTTCTCCTGTCCAGTCATTTCTGACTCTAGGGGTAATGCTCATCTTCATTCTTGGTGGAGGGAGTCAGCATTGTCCAAAGGCATTTCTGTGGTCAATTGGGCAGCATGACTATACTGTAAGCTATTACTTTTCCATCAAAGTGATACTTTCTGACTCTAGGGGTGATGCTCATCTTCATTCTTGGTGGAGGGAGTCAGCATTGTCCAAAGGCATTTCTGTGGTCAATTGGGCAGCATGACTATACTGTAAGCTATTACTTTTCCATCAAAGTGATACCTATTTATCTACTCACATTTGCATGCTTTCAAACTACTAGTGGGCAGGAAATTTCCTATAAAATTAGATCCATTTTGAAAAAGAAGTGCGGTCAGTGATTTATTAATAAATTATTAATTACCACATAGATAATAGGTAATTATTAATTACCACATAGATCTCAATTTTTTTCCTAATTTTTGTTTTTAAGTTTATAAAACACACATTTATATCTCAGCAAATTGCTCAAAGGGAATGTCATAACTGCTTAGACCAGTTAGGAATGACAAAGATAAGCAAATAATTGAAATGGTAATTGACTATTACTATATAATTATAATTTAAGAAAATTAAGAAACTCTAAATAAGTCTGATAAAAAGTATTTCATAACACCTATTTCACTGCCGAAATCTAAAGCACTATATGAAATGATTTATTATGCTGAACTATGTATAGTGACTTACAGATAACATGCACATTCAGTATTGTTCTCATTTTCCATTGTATACCGTGGTCAATCAATGTGTAATCACATGTGTAAGTACCATTATCTTTATCATACACAGAACGCAGCACTAGTTTATCATGATAGAATTGTAGGCCAGGTCTTTTCTTT
The DNA here is from genome assembly GCF_964273705.1 of Natrix helvetica. Taxonomy (NCBI): domain Eukaryota; kingdom Metazoa; phylum Chordata; class Lepidosauria; order Squamata; family Natricidae; genus Natrix; species Natrix helvetica. Next base: position 34,895,333 of record NC_138549.1, read on the forward strand.
TTACGTTCTACTTGTATTCCATTCTACAAGAAGATAAAGATGAACAATTCAAATAGAATGATAGTTGAAACATACAAATTCTCCAGTTAACCACCAGATACTTCATAGAAACTGGTGTTCTGATCCTCAATTGAATTACTAAACTATCATGATTATCGTTCCTGAAGGATATGATTAAAGAAGTTTGGGTGAAATAAAAAGGAATTTTAATTTGGTTTTCTTCCTGCAATAGCTTTCCCTGTACCAGTGCACTCCAGATATGTGGTATTCCAGTTCATATGAATCCCAATTTGGTTTTGACCATGCAGGATGGGAACTGCACAAATTGTGATCCATTATAGCCAAAGACTACCAGATTGTGAAATCTTATTCTTCATGAAACCAGATTCTATGACCTTTCCCATCCAACTTTTCCAACAGCAATTAGCAATAACAATTACAGTATATACCACTTCACAGTGCTTTACAGCCCTCTCTAAGCAGGTCAGCATATTGCCCCCAATAAACTGGATTCTCATTTTACCGACCTCAGATAGATAGAAGATTGAGTCATTCTTGGGCTGGTGAGGATCGAACTGCTGGCAGCTGGAAGAATTAGCCTGCAATACTGCCTTCTAACCAGTGGCGGAATTCAAATTTTTTTACTACTAATTATGTGGGCATGGCTTGTTGGGCGTGGCATGGCTTGGTGGGTGTGGCAGAGGAAGGATACTGTAAAATCTCCATTCCTACCCCACTCCAGGGGAAGGTTACTGCAAAATCCCCATTGCCTCCCAATCAGCCGGGACTCAGGAGACAAATAATAGATAGGGGCAGGGCCAGTCAAAGGTGGTATTTACTGGTTCTCTGAACTACTCAAAATTTCCACTATCGGTTCTCCAGAACTGGTCAGAACCTGCTGAATACCACCTCTGATTCTAACCACTGCACCACCATGGCTCTTAAAATGTAATTAAAATTAAATGGCTTTGTGTTTGCCCAACCAATAGCAGCACCTACAGTACCTGACTTTGGCTAATCTTGAATGTAAATCCAAGTACTCACAAGATCCGAACTTGCTTAGATTTTCAAGAAACCAGGAAAGATTAGGGTGAAAGATTAAACTGGGAGGTCAAAGAAAATATTCCAGTAGTACAGTGACAAACAATCTCTCTATAATTTTTCAAACAAATCAAAGCTATTTGTTGTGAAAGGCACAGCAATTGAATGGATTCAAAGGAGGCGTTACTTTAAAAAAAACTTACCTTGTACCATTTCACTGATGATTGTGGAAAATTAGAGTAACAGTTTTTCCCTGGGCAACCAATAGATGTTCCTTGGTCCACAAAGAGATAAATGTCATTTCTGTTGTTAACTGAACAATTAGCCATAGTTTTTGTTTGAACAGTTATTAAAATATTGATACATGGTGATATGCTATCCCTGTGTGACACAAAAAGAAATTTCTGGTGAAATTATCCAGAGACTAATTCTGTGCAGGAAGAGAAAAAACAAATCAAACATTTTGCTGAACCTGAAATGCACGTGGTACCTCAGTACTCACCATTAATTGGTTCCAGGAGTTGCTGTGAGTACCAAAACAAATTTTACCACAAGATATAATGTAGTGAGTTACACAGCAGCTGACACTGAAAAGTTCTAGCTTTGATGAACCAAACAATTGATGAGTATCTGACAACATTCTCACATTAAATTTGATGAGTTTCAAAGCAGTTGAGTACCAGGTACCACTGTATTATTAAAATCTTTGGAAAAAAGTTATATTGATAATGTCCCAGGATATCCTAAGATTGTAAAGGGGATTTATTTATGGAGTAAATTGACACAGAGCTTTGTAGATTTGATGTGGCACAAAACTGTATGAAAATTGTGAGCCCCCCAGTTGCTTGAGTAAAAATTCCTGTTCACTATCCTGTCATTTGATAGTTTTATATCCTGGCTTAATTTATCTCATTCCAGAATTATATTATACAGTATCATCTCATTCATGAGGTTGGGTGGCTATGATCATACTGTACAGCATCTGGATATACTATTAGTAGCTTCCATTATTTTTCTGAATTATGATTAATATGAAAATGTTGTTTAAATTTTTTTAAAAAACATATTTTACATAGAATTGGCTGCAGATCATATCAGATTAAAATTAAAGGCCTGACTGCTATTTATTGTTGAAGTTTGTTCTATTGGCATAGTTTAAATGGTTAAATAATTTAACATTGTTACACTGCACAAGGGTGGAGAAAGAAGGGTAAGTTATATCTTTATTTATTTATTCATTCATTCATTTTATTATTTATTTATTTTATTTGTCAAATTTATATAGCTACCCATGTCACCCAAAGGACTCTGGCTGGCATTGGAGGACATGATCTATCCCAATTATTACCATTAATTCCCAGTTGTTTTGGAAAGAAAAGATAATTTCATGCCTAAACTACTTTTTCCCCTACCACCACCCACAAATTACATCCAAAATAATTAAGAAGCGATTGTTGGGATGGTAAAACACTAGCAAACTAGAAGCTCATTCACACAACCAACCTTTTCATACAGATGTATATTCCAGAATGTTCCAGTTTTATTGGGTTAAACCAAAGTGAATTCCCCCAAGGAGTTGGATTGGCAGTTTTATCACTGAGGATCATAGTGGCTTCTCCATCACTGGATTGCCGAAACCACATCACATGATTTTCATAAAGAGGAGAATGGTTATAAATTGATGTAGTGCCTTCCGATGGTAGATCACATGATACAATAAATTTCTGATTGCTGATGGCTCTGTACCTCACATTAGTAGGCTTTTTAAGGCAATCTGAAAAGAATTTAAGAAGTCAGTACTATTTCTTTTAGACATTTTAGTTATTATAAGCATTCAGGAACATGTGTAGGCCTTTGCTTTTGAGAAGCAATCAGGTTCTCAGCTAGTAACAATAAGGCATCAGATTTGCCTGTGTGTGATATTTTATGAATTTCATTGCCACCACTAAGATAACAAGCTTCATTCCTTAGATCAGGGGTGTCTAAACTTGGGAACTTTAAGACTTGTGGACGGCAACTCCCAGAATTCCCCAGCCAGCCATGCTGGCTGGGGAATTCTGGAAGTTGAAGTCCACAAGTCTTAAAGTTCCCAAGTTTGGACACCCCTGCCTTAGATCCTCTGAAACAGCTTGAAGACAAGCCACAAAGACCTTTGATATCAAAACATTGAGACATTGCACGTCCCAATGTCCATTTACCCTCACTCTATTGGAAAGGAAAAGAAAATGCTTACACACACACAAACACACACACAAGCATGCACATGAGTGAATTTGGCAGCACATAAAAGGGGGGAATCCCTAATTAATGGACTCACCACAAACCCTACAGAGCAGCAGCATTTCAAAGAAAATACTGCAGTTTAAAATATACCACAATTTTGTCAGAAAAAAAATGGCTGAGTTGCTGAAAACCAGTGGTGGGTTGCTAATCGGTTTACTACCGTTTTGCCAATGGTGGGTTCTTACCAGTTTGGATTGGTTCGGCCAAACTGGTATTGATTTGGCAACCCAGGCCTGCCACCCCCCTGAATTGGTTCTCCTGGCAGCGCCGTAGGCTCCGCCATCTTGTTTTTGGCTTCTGCGCATGCCCAGAACAATTTTTATTGTACTATGCATGCATGCATAGCACGCATCAAGTGGGCGTGAGCTACGCACAGTGGCTGCCGGAACCCAATCCTGCGGTTTGCTTGTGCTTGTATGCATGGTTGCGTGCACTCGTGATTACATGCACGGCCTCCCGCCACCACTACCGGTTCAGCCAAACCAGGAGCAACCCACCTCTGCTGAAAACAGATGTCGGGCTAAGATTATAGAGTCTCTACCTGATTCAGCATCAGTTCAAAGATTCCATAGATTCAACATACATTAAAGACATATTGATGTCTTTAATGAATTTATCAATCTCAATATGATCTGCACCGATTGATAATGTTTCTCTGGGATTTCTAACACGGACTTCCAGAATGATCAGGAAATGTTGGGAATTAAACTCAGAATCTTTTTTTCAGATGAAGTGTATTCTTTGCATTGAATCTTTGCATTGAAATCTTTTTATCATCAGAAGCTGAAAAAAGTGTATAGATAACACATTTAAGAAGAAGATAACTCTTGTTTGCTATTCAAGACCAATTTATGATACTTTCAGAAGAGGATGAAAAATGGACAAGAATATATGTATTCTTGAAAATCGATATATTGTTTATTGACATACACAATGGACTTTTGTAGCTAACAAGAAATATACATATTCCTGTCCACTGACTTATGAGGCCCTCCTTACCAACCCTGCCCTGTTTGTCTTGCCCTCTTGCCTTGCTTTCTTGCCCTGCTGGCCTTGCCCGGTTTTCCTTGCCCCTCTTGTCTTACTTGCCTGGCCTGGCTTTGTGCAAGTTCGCAACAACACAGTTCTGCTCCAGGTTATACTGCAGCCCAAGTGAACTCTTCCTGTAACGAGGACTCTCTGGAACCAAATTCCCTGAACCGCGGCTGCTCTCAGAACTGTGCTGCTCCTCTGGACTAATAGCAGCCAGGAACTATTGGAGGTGCATATTTAGAGCTTTGCTCCTGGATTTGCAGTGATCGGTGGGATTTGGGGGGGGGTGAAAGTTGGAGCAATAAAGGGGAGTTAAGCCTTTATTCCAGCTGTGTTGCTTCTGTGCCCAGCCCCAGATCATTACAATACCTTTAAAAACATAATCCTTATAACAGGGGTCCCCACAGAACCATTCCCTCTCAGCCCCCTCATTGGAGAAGTTGTGGAACTCTCCCTTATATAAAAACTGAGAAAGAAACATCAAACACTGAAGAATTCAAGTAAATGTAATGACATAGCTTACCAGTAATAGTAATATCACCAGCTACTGCTCTTGCTACAAACAATAGAAAGCACCAGAAAAAAATAAGCATTGTTGACTAAGATTTCATTTCTGCAGTGTTGAATTTTTGGCAGTATGTTCCAGTGGCAGACATTGAAATTCTTTTCATTACTGTGAAACAATCAAATATAGTTAGCTGAAAATAATTTATTCCAGACAGACGCTACATGGAAAATGTATAGAGGTAAGCAGAGATTGTTTGTGACATATTTCATAGTTACTTTATGGATCGGGATTTCTTCTAAAACACCTTTTTTAAACATGGGACAAGTACGGTTCATAAAACTATTGACTCATAGGACTGGAAGGAACCTTGGAGTTTTTTTTAATGCAACTCCCTGCCCCCTGACAAATTGTTATCCAATGTTTTCTCCAAGGATGAAACAGCCATAACTTTAGGAGGCACACTGTTCCCCTAATTGTTCTCATTGTCAGAACATTTCTTGTTAATTTAACGTTGGATTTTCCTCTGATGAGCTTGCATCCATTGCTTGTTGTCCTGCTGTCAAGTGCTTTGAAGAATAAATCAATTCCTTTTCCCTGTGACAGCCCTTCAAGTATTAAAAGATGTATCATGTCCTTCCTAAGCCTTCTCTTTGTTAGGCTAAACATACGTAATTCCTTTAGCTGTTCATCGTATGGTTTAGCCTCCAGACCCCTTATGATCTTTATTGCTTTTTTCTGCACTGATTCATAGCTACAACTGTCACTATTATATTAATTTTATTAAGAAAAAACAAGGGATTATATTTATAACTGCTATAAATACGAAATTATTAAAATGCCAAATACAGTTTAAACAACTGACTGTGTGACAATCCAACCATAATAATAATATAACATGCATCTATTCTCTTTTACTAATTGTTTAAGGGAAATTTCAAAAGAAACATATGGAAAATATGGTTGACTTACAACTGAATGTAAGATTTTCTCCATGAAGCTACTCCACGAAGCTTCTATGAGTGAGGCAGAATATAGAGAACAATAGAAGCTTCATTTGAAATGATTTCATTTGGGACCTGAAAAATAAAAACTACTACATTAGTCTAATTAACACAGAACATTTACTTAGTGGAGATAATAAATTTATACATATATTTAGTGAAATAAATCCAAAGGCTTTTTAAGCCAACTACTTGCATTCAAATAAAAAGTTAATTCAAATAGTTATATTTAGGCATTCAAAGGAAAGGAAACAAATATGTACATATTATTTGTGATATTTTTTTAAAAATACTTAAATATTATTTGAGGTTGTGAATCTGAGAAATTGTAATTTGAAAAGGGATTATTTTCTGAATAAAAAAATCTTACCTTTCAATCTTATCAGATGAAGTTTAAGTGTTGTGTTCCCTTCTAAACGGAATTTCGTGTGCATATTTCCTTTTAATCGGCTTCCTTGACCTCAAAGTCATCATTTCTTCCTCTTTTAGCAAGTCATGTTTCCGGCTTCATTTTGTGAGCAAGAGGTGAATCTGTATTTTCTTATTATACAATAAAAGTAGGCAAATATTCCTTATCCAGATTTGCACTGATAGAAACTAACGTACTTCAGTACTGCCCATGATAATAAATTCTCCTTCCCTTATATGTCTCTTCTCTCTCTGCTCACAACACTCTAAATTACTCCTTACTTTTTCTGGCAGACCACTTGAGTAATTTGTTTTTTAGATCAAGGTCTGAAATAGGAAACCACAGTCATTGCTAACATTGGTTAAATCCAGTTCACTATGGTGTTCCTAGTGACATGACACTGTCAATAAACCACAAGCAGAACACACTGTCTTTAAACAAAGTTATGACTAACCCTCCTTTTTTTGCCCTATTTAATTTAATAACTCAAATGTCTTCGGTTGGTTAGCTCTGAAACAGTAACGATTTTTGAAAAAATAAACCCAGACCTGGTTAATAATTCTGATAATCCAAGCTAGACTGATAAGGAAAAGAGGATAAATACAGGGAAAAGGCAATGATGAATGACTTCCCTGTTATCATGGAATACAGTGATATATCCTAGCAGTTGAGGTAGTTGTTATTTGGGTTCTTATCATCAGAGAGTGGTGATACACTTCCCCCTGGCAAATGGTGAAGTCAAAAGCTTGAATGATTGATTGATTGACTAATTTATAAAAAATATTGGCTAATTCTGGGAGGCTTACAATTAAAAAATAAAGGTTCCCCTTGCACATATGTGCTAGTTGTTCCTGACTTTAGGAAGTGGTGTTCATCTCCATTTCAAAGTCAAAAAGCCAGCGCTATCTCTGTGGTCATGAGGCCAGCATGACTAAATGCCGAAGGCACATGGAATACTGTTACCTTCCCACCAAAGGTGGTCTCTATTTTTCTACTTGTATTTTTACCTGCTTTCGAACTGCTAGGTTGGCAGAAGCTGGGACAAGTAATGGGAGTTCACTCCATTATGCAGCACTAGGCTTACAATTACATCTTAGTTAAAACATAAAATGTTAAAATCAAACCTTACAGCCAAGATTTAGGGAGGGAGGGGGTGGAGGTGTGATCTGTTATTACTCAAAGGGGAGAGGGGGGGAGGAGTGTGGAGGAGAGTAGGGATGAAGTGGTGGGGAGATGGGATCAGTTAATAATCAACTACTTCCATTGGGCTGATCTCCCATTGGGCCCCCAGGCAGATTAGCTGAACCACGTTTTTAGGCCCTTACAGAAAGATAGGAGGCTTGGGACTAACCTCACATTGGGGGGAGGGAAGGCAAGATGTTCCAGAGGGCAGGAGCAACAGCAGAGAAAATTGTTTTATGATAACAATAGTCCATGTAGAAATCAGTCTGGGATTGTACATGCGTTTCACTTCAGAAGTGCACGCAAATCACTGTCGTCGAAAAGAAAGAGGAAATTCACAAATCATATCTGATCAAACAGGATTTAGATAATTTCTAAGAAGATGAGGATGATGAAGTAAAACAGCATAAGAACCTTGAACAACAGCAGTAAAAAATTTTTACAACTCAATATCAAATTAGCTAGTTAGCTAGAATCCTGAAACCATCACCAAAAAAACCATTCATATTTGCCAATTAATACATTGAAGTTGAATTTTTACCACCAGAGAAGAAGAAAAACACTTACGCATTCACCCTGGGCAAGACAAAAGTTCTATATATGTCAGATCAGCCAGGCTAGTTTTGCCGCAACAGATTGACTCATTTTTTTTTCCATTACCTTGGACTGTTTCCTGTTAATGTCTTACTTTTCAGTTTCTGAGGCTTCAGATATCTTTCCTATGAGACTTCATGGAAATACCTACAGGGTAAACAATATGATTTTGTACCTTCTTTAAAGCAAATAATACTGTGCTATGTGCACATCTTTAAGGCTAGCGAGTGATGATCAGGCCTGCAGAAAGGTTTTATCCTTGCCTGTGTTGCAGGCTGGATGAAAAGCATTTTGCCTTCAAGAAAAGTTATCATGGACACTGTTGGCATTTGTCCACATAAAACAGATTAACAGAGTTGGAAGGGACCTTGTACGTCATCTAATCCAACCCCCCACTCAAGCAGGAGACCCTACACCATTTCTAATAAATGGCAGTCCAATCTCTTTTGAAAGTCTCAAGTGATGAAGCCCCCAACATATCTGAAGGCAAGCTGTTCCATTGGATGATTGTTCTCACTGTCAGAAAATTCTTCCTTATTTCTAGGTTGAATCTCTTCTTAGTCAGTTTCCATCCATTATTCCTTGACGGGCTGTCAGGTGCTTTGGAAAATACCTTGACCCCCTCCTCTCTATGGCAACCCCTCAAATATTGGAACACTGCTATCATGTCTCCCCTCGTCCTTCTCTTCAGTAGACTAGCCATGCCCAGTTCCTGTAACCATTCTTCATATGCTTTAGTCTCCAGTCCCCTAATCATCCTGGTTGCTCTTCTTGCACTTTTCCTAGAGTCTAGGTGGCTAAAGGCATTGAGGCTGAGGTTAGGAAAATCAAGAAGACACACTTTAAAAAAAAATGAGTACGGCCTAAGTCATGCCATTGTGACTGCTGGTTTGCTTTTTTGACTCTTCTTCTTCTTGAGAGAGATCTAGGAGATCTAGGAGTTCTAGTGGACAATCATTTAAATATGATCCAGCAGTGTGCAGCAGCTGCCAAAAAAGCCAACACAGTTCTAGGCTGCATCAACAGAAGGATAGAATCAAGATCACGTGAAGTGTTAATACCACTTTATAATGCCTTGGTAAGGCCACACTTGGAATACTGCATTCAGTTCTGGTCGCCACGATGTAAAAAAGATGTGGAGACTCTAGAAAGAGTGCAGAGAAGAGCAACAAAGATGATTAGGGGACTGGAGACTAAAACATATGAAGAACGGTTGCAGGAACTGGGTATGTTTAGCTTAAGAGAAAGAAGGACTAGGGGAGACATGATAGCAGTATTCCAATATCTCAGGGGTTGCCACAAAGAAGAGGGAGTCAAACTATTCTCCAAGGCACCTGAGGGTAGAACAAGAAGCAATGGGTGGAAACTAATCAAGGAGAGAAGCAACTTAGAACTGAGGAGAAACTTCCTGACAGTTAGAACAATTAATCAGTGGAACAGCTTGCCTCCAGAAGTTGTGAATGCCCCAACACTGGAAGTCTTTAAGAAGATGTTGGATAGCCATCTGTCTGAAATGGTATAGGGTTTCCTGCCTAGGCAGGGGGTTGGACTAGAAGGCCTCCAAGGTCCCTTCCAACTCTACTATTGTATTGTATTGTATTGTATTGTATTGTATTGTATTGTATTGTATTGTATTGTATTGTTGTGCCATATCCATCATCGGACGTTGGCGATCATATTGGTGATCCTATTTTTATCAACAGCCACACACAAAAATGCTGCTGAGATTTGTCCAAACCAGTGCCTTAGATTTTGAAGCCATTATGTTCTTTTGATTCCCTGGACATCCCTAATTGATTATGAAAGAATCAAACCAAAACCAGATATCTATGTAACTACTTAAAAAAAAAATAGTAACACATTTTTTCTGTATTTTTTAAAAATAAAAATTGCAAGAGAGTCAGTAGATATTAAAATTGAGGCATACTGCAATTAAACACATTTTAGTCATTAGACTTCAACATTTGGATATGTTCTGACTAGGCCTCCCCAAACCATAAAGCATACTCCTTGTCCTGACAAAAAACCCTTTTTATTAAGTTACTGTGAATTCCTCTCATTCACATCCAGCAAAGTCTTTCAGGGGGGAATTTACAGTCACAGATCTTATCTGGCTTGGAGAGCTGCCAGGCCAATATCTTCAAAACTTGGCAAGAAGTCCCGGAGAGTCATGAACCAATTAAGTGAACTAATTGTCTCCTTTCACTCCCCTTTTATTCCCTATGGGAAGGGCCATTCACTGTCCACCTGTGGCCTTACTCCCAAGTCGACCTGTTCCTTAGCTGTTCCCTTCATGTGGCAACTCTACACATGCGCACACTGGGAACAGGCTCTAGCTGTTCGTTTGCCTCGCTGATGTCTGATTCCAAAGTCACCAGTAACTGTCAGATGGCCCCGGCCCCATCTCTGCCTCCAACACAGAGCCCTCATCAGAGCCTTCCCCAAATTCCAGGACTGGCCCATGTTCCTCCTCAACCTCCTCACTGTCCGAATCTGCTGCCAGCTCTACTGGCTGCTGGCGGGCCACAACAGGATGTAGTGAAATTTTAATACAGCAAAAAATCAGTCAGCTTGTTTAACAAATGTCTAATATGGAAATCACAGCAAATCAATGTATAGCACACATTTACTCTTAAAGTGGCCTTTATTCCACCCAAGCCTATATTCCCTTGGTTGTCTTCATGCTGCTCTGCTGCTTAAAGGTTTTTATTATTATTTTGTGTAAGCTGAGACGTAACTATGCAGAAATGGTTTTCCATCACAAACTGGAACATAGGATTGCATAACAAAAAAAAAAGACATGGGCTCAAGGTAAAGAAGTAGGGAAAACCAGGACCAACTTAACTCTAAATCAGTGTTTATGACTTAACATTATTTTCTTTTTGACACAGGAAAAAACAAACAACTTGAAGACTCTAGAGGACCTGCATTCTGAGGTTATGTACCTTTTTATTGAAGAATTTTGTCCTGGAGAGAAATATTTTATGTAGAGAGAAATTCCTCTATTAAGCGCATCCAGTAGACACAATCCATCAAATTTAATGTGTTATCACATACAATCATGGGGAAATCCAGGGTAATGTTATTATATATTATAAACATATTTTAGTCAGCTTGTAGCAGCAGCATTATGTCAGATGAATTGTCTCAGGCTGATGCCAGCCTAATCTGATAATCTAGTTGTAAAGGATAGATCTATAAGGTAAAGGTTCCCCTCGTGCATATGTGCTAGTCGTTCCTGACTCTAGGGGATGGTGCTCATCTCCATTTCAAAGCCGAAGAGCCAGGACTATCTCTCTGGTCATGTGGCCGGCATGACTAAATGCCGAAGGTGCACAGAACGCTGTTACCTTCCCACCAAAGGTGGTTCCTATTTTTCTACTTGCATTTTTACATGTTTTCGAACTGCTAGGTTGGCAGAAGCTGGGACAAGTAACAGAGCTCACTCTGTTGCGCAGCGTTAGGGATTTGAACCTCCAAACTGCCAACCTTTCTGATGGACAAGCTCAGCGTCTTAGCCACCGAGCCGCTGAGTCCCTGAGGATAGATCTATACAGCACTCCATATCCATGTTTGAAAGCAAAAGGATGCTTCAGAGCACATATGGGGTACTTATGCAGCACCAGAGTCCAACTGGCGGCCATTTGGACTCTTCGACAACATTAGGACTTCAGGGAATGCATCAGTACTTTCAAGCGTTATAGACAGATGCTATGTTCAGAGTGATAGACCCTCAAGGGTAGTGTCAGCATGAGGTTTCTATAAAAGCAGAGTATTGCTGCTGCAGCTGGTTCTTTTAAATGTATTTCATATATGCAATACCCAGATGAAAACTAAAATTGTCACTTGCTCAAGTTAAATAACACAAGATTTATTTTATTATTTATTTATTATTCACACTTATAGACCGCCCCCTCTCCCGGAGAGGACTCGGGGCGGTGTACAGTCACTAAAATACGTTGTAAAATACATACATAAACAATTAAATTAATACTGGTGAAGGAGGTTGTGAGACTGTAATAGAATAATAAATATAATACGTTAAAAGCCTATAAAACCCCAAACCCAATTAAAATAAATAAATCCCGGGAGGTAAAACTAAGAAAGTGCCAGGCCAGCTGATTGAAATAGGTGAGTCTTTAACTTTTGCCGGAAGGAACGGAGGTCGGTGGTAGTTCGAATGTCTGGGGGGAGGTCATTCCAGAGGGTTGGGCCCATCACAGAGAAGGATCTACTCCTAGGTGTCGCCCGCTGGCATTGCCTAGCAGACGGCACCAGGAGGAGCCCCTCCCTGTGTGAGCGGATAGGTCGCAGGGACGTGTGTGGTAGGATGCGATCCTGCAGATAACTAGGTCCTCTGCCATGGAGCGCTTTAAAGATGGTGATCAATACCTTGAAACGCACCCGAAAGGCTACAGGTAGCCAGTGCAGCTCGCGCAGGAGAGGTGTTACGTGGGAGTAACGGGTACTTCCCATAATAACCCGCGCGGCTGCGTTCTGAACTAGCTGCAGTCTCCGGATGCGTCCCAAGGGAAGCCCCATGTAGAGGGCATTGCAGTAGTCCAGGTGAGACGTCACCAGCGCATGAGTGACCGTGCGCAGGGCACTCCGGTCCAGTAGGGGGCGCAATTGGCGCACCAGGCGAACCTGGTGGAATGCCCCCCTTGCCACGGCTGCCACATGGTCCTCCATTGACAGCCGGGCATCAAGGAGGACACCCAAATTGCGCGCCCGCTCCACAGGGGACAACTGTTCGCCCCCTATGGCCAGCGATGGAGTCAGCTGGCTGAACCGAGGTGCCGGCAACCACAGCCACTCGGTCTTGGAGGGGTTGAGTTTGAGTCTGTTGTCCCCCATCCAGACCCCGACGGCCTCCAAACACCGGGACATCACTTCGACAGCCTCGTTGGGGTGGTTTGGGGTTGAAATATACAGCTGAGTGTCATCAGCGTAGAGATGGTATTCAACCCCAAAACCACGGATGATCTCACCCAGCGGCTTCACATATGCGTTGAACAGGAGAGGCGAGAGGACCGACCCCTGTGGCACCCCACAAGTGAGTGGCCTCAGGGACGACCTCTGTCCCCCTGTCAACACACATTGCTTCCGGTCGGAGAGGTAGGAGCCGAACCACCGCAAAACGGTGCCTCCGACTCCCATCCCCTCCAACCGGCGCAATAGGATACCATGGTCGATGGTATCAAAAGCCGCCGAGAGGTCTAATAGGACCAGGATAGAGGAGCAACCCCTATCTCTGGCCCTCCAGAGATCATCGACCAACGCGACCAAGGCTGTCTCGGTGCTGTGCCCGGGTCGGAAGCCGGACTGGCGTGGGTCTAGATAATCGGATTCGTCTAGGTGTCGCGGGAGCTGCTGCGCCACCACATTCTCAACAACCTTCGCCACGAAGGGGAGGTTGGAGACTGGACGATAGTTAGCTAGCTCCATTGGGTCGAGCGAAGGCCTCTTGAGCAAGGGTCTCACCACCGCCTCTTTCAAGGCGGTTGGTAAGTATCCCTCACCCAGTGATGCGCTCACCAGGCCCAGGAGCCTCGTGTCACCTCCCAGGCTGCCAGTACCAGCCAGGAGGGGCACGGGTCCGTTAAACAAGTGGTGGGTCGCAGCCGTCCACGCAACCTGTCCAAATCCTCGGGGGCAACAGAGTCAAACTCCTCCCAGAGTGGTCTCTCAAGACTCGCTGTTGGCGGCTCGTCTGGTCCACTGACGGAGGTCCACCCGCTCCGGATCTGATCGATTTTGTCCTGAAGATATTCCCCAAACTCCTCTGCTCTACCCTGTAAGGGTGTCTCCCGCACCCTCTGCGATAGAAGGGAGCGAGTCACCCTAAACAGGGCGGCAGGGCGGTTATCCGCGGACGCAATAAGAGCAGCACAATGTCTACGTTTGGCCGCTCTTATTGCCACAAGGTAAGTCCGCAAATAGGCTCTTACCTGTGTTCGGTCAGATTCGGAGCGTGAGGACCTCCACCTGCTCTCTAGACGTCTCCTGTGGCGCTTCATCACCCTAAGCTCCTCAGTAAACCAAGGAGCCCGGGTGGGTTGATGCCGCAGGAGAGGTCGCAAAGGCGCAACCCGGTCCAAGGCCCCAGTCGTCGCCCTATTCCAGGCAGACACTAGGTCCTCGGAGCGGGAGCGGGACAAGGCTACAGGAATTGGCCCAAGCTCCGTCTGGAATCTATCAGATTCCATCAGGTGCCTGGGGCGGTACCAGTTTATAGGGTCTGGTTCCGCCTCCTCGCGGTGGGGGATAGCGCCAGGGAAGTCCAGCCGGAGGGATGAGTGGTCTGACCATGACAGGGGCGTGATGACTAAATCCCCTATTCCCAGATCACTCGTCCACTGTTCAGATACAAAAATGAGGTCCAGTGTGTGGCCCCCTTCGTGAGTGGGGCCCTGCACTAATTGGGTCAGGTCCATGGCCGTCATGGAAGCCATGAACTCCCGGGCCGCCTCGGAAGCCGCTCCCATTGACGGTAAGTTGAAGTCCCCCATGACCAAGAGTCTGGGAGTCTCAACTGCCGTCGCAGAGATTAGCTCGAGGAGCTCGGGCAGGGCTGCTGATGCATAGCGAGGAGCCAAGTATACAATCAGCAAGCCCCACTGCCTCCCTGGGCCCCAGTTCACACCAAGGGACTCACACCCGGGTATCTGAGGGACAGTGAACTCCCTCGGCTCTAAACATTCCCGCATAACCACCGCCACCCCTCCACCCTTACCCAGGGCCCGAGGCTGATGGAATGCACGGAAACCCGGTGGGCACATTTCCACGAGGGGTAAACCACCCTCGTGGCCCAGCCAGGTCTCCGTTATCCCTGCAAGGTCTAGCTCCCCCTCTGAGATCAACTCATTAATGAGGGGGGCCTTGTTGGTGACAGACCTTGCGTTACAAAGCATCAGCCGCAGGCCCTGGCTCTGTATGACCTGTCCACCTAGACTGCAGGGGTTGGTACAAGCGACCGGGCGTAACCAGCAGCCACGGTCTCCCAACCGACCTTGAGATCTTATCCTGTCCTCGCATCCCCTCCTCCCCGCGACCGTTGTAATAGGGCAACCCTCTGCTTTAGTGACCTTTATATTCCCCCCCTCCACCGCATCCCCGTCCTTCCTAGACTCACCTGTCTGCCTGGCTCTGGCCCTCCTCCCGGTCTGATTGGCCTTCCCCCCCACCCTGGGACCCCCTAAAAAAGATAAAACCCAATGAATTCACATGTATTAGGTATCTTTCAAGGTCTTTCTTTCCAATGTCTCTCTCTCACATACATAAACAGAGCTGAATTCCAAATATAGTTCTTATTAATTGGGGACAATGTAAACGGTAAGTCAACTGTCCTTCAACAAATGCTTGCATTTTATGCATCATTCTCGTTGATGTTGCAATGTTTTGATTGTCTCTCTTGGGCTTCTGATTCTTTGTCAGCATCTGCTGCATTTAAGGTTGAAACAGCAATCAGATACAAAGAAAACATGATTGTTCTTCGCCATATTGACATTGGACCCCGACTTTGCAAATAAATGTGTAAGGCAGAAGTCCGGCATTTTGACATACCATGTAAAAAAATGGACAACCATATGGAATATACATATTGAATAAAACAATATATAAAGATATCATTGAAACCAAGTCACAGATTTGGACAACCTGAAGCCCCCAGCCTCAATTCTGCAGCTCCCAAGTATCTGTGAACACATACTTGTATTCCACTTCCAAAGCAACAGTGATGAAGACCTACTAGCAGGCAAGTGATGGCTCAGAAGTGATACAGAAGGTATTTGTCCTTTTTCTTCTTTCCCGCAACATTACCCTTTGACAAGCAGCCGAAATAGTTGGCTTGGCAGGCATGGCATAGCAAAGCTTTTTCCAAAATTTAGAATTTAAAGGCAGTGATTTTTCTTCTTTCCATTTCACCACTTGGCTGGAAGAAAGAAGTTCCAAAGATTTGGGCAAGGAATCAAAATAATTTTGGGGCATATATTCTATTAATATGACTTTGATCTTTCTCTCAACTAAGGCTTTATGCAGTCCAACCTCTAGCTCGAACATGACTTGATCAGAGACATAGTTTCGGCTCAGAATAATAATTAATCTTCGACTTCTGTCAATGGATGATTGGATGTCATCAATAACAGCTGTAAGTAGAAAAGGTTATATTTTATTTCTATGTAACCCCACTCATTCACATTTTACTCATTTTAGTTAACGTTTTATGCAAAAAAAATGATTAACGAATTAAAAATTTTATTTTAATTCATTAATCAAATTTATATACTGGCCCATCTCTGGGTGGCACATATTGATAAATAAAGCAATATAAAACAGAGACAAATGTAAAATGTTACAGAGATAAATAGGGGTGTGTGTATGTGTGTTTAACAATATAATTATGCTAAAATCAGTCAGTAGCAGCCAAATTTGAACATTTTAGAGCTTTAGGAGAAATTCAGATAAGATGGGTGAAGGAGGGAACGAAGGAAGGAAGGGAGGGAGATGTTATCTTGCAATATTTTCACAAAAACCATAAACCGCATCTAGAATCATTGCTTAATTCATCCCAATGCTTTTGATATGAGCAAAAGAACAACCCAAGAATTTCAACACTTTTCTCCAAAACCATAGCAAAGGCACACACACAGACACAGACATATTTGTGTGTGTGTGTGTGTGTGTAAACAGTATATATTAAAATCTCAGTGGTGCTATTTCTAGGAAACTAAATGGCTGTGATATATTTTAAATTTAAGCAAAAGAAAAAGATATTTTACCAATTTGTTCAATGGTCATTTATCTCGCCTACTTACCTCCTCCAGGGGAAATATCTCGTTCAAAAATGCATAGCTTATATCCAAAATGATCTTCTAATGTTTTAGGCAGTATCTCCAGAGCAAATTTTCTCTCTTCACCACATATTGGTGTACAGTCTTTCAGATAAGACACAAAAGCATCATAAAGCTTTCCATCTATAAATAAATAATTCAGAGTCAACATACTTCTCTGACATAATTACTTATAGGAATGACATTCAGGCAGGCTCTCCTATTTCTTTGTACGATTGGCTAAATAGCATTTATTTGTTCTGTATTTATTTCATTTATCAAACAATCAAATAAACATTGTTTACTTCATATTGAATGCAGAGCCCAAAGAGGGCAGAATCAGAGTGAACAGAATCAATAATTTCCCATTTTGGAGACTTGTAGAACAATGATGTATCTGTATTCTCAAAAACAAATCTGTACCCCTAATTTCTATTTTCTTTCAGAATAGAGAAAGACTGTAATAATGAAAAGTGAAGAAGTTACAATTTCTTCCTTTTTCTCCTTTGATACTTAATGGGTTTAAATCAACGCTGTTCTTTATTAAGTCAAATCAATCATTTTACCTCCCAGGGTTTCATCCTTTCCCGTTATATTTCTGAACAATAAAACAAGCTCTATCTTGAATATTACACCGAGAATCACTATCAGTACAGCAATAAAGGAAAACATTATGGCCAATATCATTCCAGCAGTAAAGGCGTGAACTGGTAAATCTGGATTAGATTCTAGGAGGGGAAAAAAAGAAAAGAATAGGTTATTGCATAGGAAGGCAAGCTTCTCCAATAATCACAAGTAGTTAAAATATTTTCTAGCCAAATGCCTGTCTAGTGTGCTTTGAGACAGAAATATATGTAATGATATTTTGCTTTGTTGTTCTCTCTTAAAATAGAAAAATATTATGAAGATATGAAACATTTTATCTATTATTAGGTAACCTTAACATAACCTGCAATTATATTATATATATTATCTTATATAAATGAAGCGACAAATTCAGAACTAAAAAATCCATTTGCTTTCACTCAAGATCAGTATCTGACATTGAAGAAGCAACTAAATGTTGTCAAATTCATGTACCATATAAAGGTGCAATGCCCTTAGAAGGCTTTATCCATTCCCAATTATCCTTTCATACAGTAATGTATCAAGCCAAATTTATGTCGCTGGACTTCAGATTGTCCATAAGTCAGTGAGCCTGTCCAGGGAGACCAGACAGGAAACATGACCAGATGAGCTAATTTAATTATGATTTAATTTAATTGTAAGTCTATATTAACAAAATCTTGAAACGGAGAAAGTAGAAATCTTTGATCTTCTCCTTTACAACCTGAGAAGCTAGGGATGGTCCCTTCTGAGTGTCTTTCTCCACCCACTCTCCACAATGCCCTCTCTTATCCAGGGATGGGCTCCCGGGGGTTTGCAGGGGTTCAGGAGAACCTCTGGCTAAGATTCTGTGCAGTTTGGAAAAACCCCAAATCCCACTCCTGGCTGGCCCCGCCTACCCTGCCCCTCCCAGAGAATCCCCACACTGCCCATTTTAGATTCAGGTAAGTGCAGGGCATGCATGGAGGCTTGGGGAGGGTGAAAAACGGGCCTACCCTAAATTCGGGAAGGCCAGAAACGGCCTCGTTTCTGGACTCCAGAGGGCCTCCAGAACCTGGGGAGGCCGTTTTTGCCCTCCCAGATGCTCGAGGAAAGCCTCTGGAGCCCAGGGTACAGGAGGCCAACTAGGCCACACCCACAATGGCCATGCCCACCTATCCATCAGGCAGAGAATCCCTTGCTAAAATTTTTGAAGCCCACCCTTCCTCTTATCTGACCAGATTTTTTCATCCTGTCTCTCAAGATCCTTCTCATAGAACACTATAAACCCTCATTTATGTAAAATAATCCTTAAAAACAGAATCAAAAACATTATGCTGTTTTATCTTTGAATATTGTAAGCTGCCCAGAGTTACCATTTGGTAAGACAAGCATCTAATATATTTTACAAAGAAATGGTTTACTTTATTGATTAGGCCATGACCCATATCAAAGTGCAGAATTCCAAACACAAATTATTACTAAAATCTGATAAAAACAATTTAAAATGGCATTGGAATAAAATACAATTTAAAATGGCATTGGAATAAAGAACAATAATTTAATACATGGATAAATAAAATACGATAAAATTATATTTCAGTGTCATCTCTACAATCTACGTACAAAGAAATTTGTTTTCCTGAAATTTCATAAGATATTAAATGACAATTCCAAAACATTATGGCATTAAAAAAAATGTTTTTGTTCCATTAGGACAGTGGTGTCAAGCTCCCAGCATTATGTTGTTATCAAGTGACATATCACAACTTTTTTCCCCTTCACTAAACCAGGGTTGGGCATGGCCAGCAGTGACATATCTGATCCACAGCCTGCAAGTTTGACATCCCTACTTTAGGAGAGGGATCTGAATGTATGAGATTATTATCTAGAGATACCATAAATGTTTGGATATCAATGGTCATTAAGTTGCTGTCTATGAAACAAACAATTACATCTATAAAAACTCAAATTTAGATTAAAATAGAATTCAAGTAGTAATTAGCCTTGCATAATTTTCAAGTAGTGGGATGCCATGGCCCAGTGGCTAAGATGCTGAGCTTGTCAATCAGAAAGATCGGCAATTCGGGGGTTGGAACCCCTAACGCGTGTAACAGAGTGAGCTCCCGTTACTTGTCCCAGCTTCTGCCAACCTAGCAGTTTGAAAGCACGTAAAAATGCGAGTAGAAAAATAGGAATCACTTTGGTGGGAAGGTAACAGCGTTCCGTGCGCCTTTGGTGTTTAGTCATGCTGGCCACATGACACAGAGACAACTTCAGACAGCACTGGCTCTTCGGCTTTGGAATGGAGATGAGCACTGCCCCCTAGAGTCGGTAATGACTAGCACATATGTGTGAGGGAAACCTTTACCTTTTCTAATTTTCTATTATCAGTTACATCCAAAATTATCTGCCCACTTTCTAAGAATTCTTTTTAGTCTTTACAGTTTATTTTTCCTCCATATCAGTTTAGACTTCTGGGTCATATGGAGACATCTATATTTTCACAAGTTACTTTTTATACTAGATTAAACTATACAATACCTTTTTGCAATATAAATGTTTGCTCTTCAAAACCATTTTCAGAAAAGACGCATTTGTATGAAGAATTGAAGTTCTTTTCTTTCACACTTTTAAACCAAAGTTGTTTCATAACATATTTTTTTCCATTTTCATCACTGTTAAGAAAGGGGAATTGATAGAATAACAATGGCATAAACATTTACTCTGGCGAAATGTTCAGTGAATTTAATGAATTTTACTTTTAAATAAACAGAAGAAGAGAGCTTATTGAATTCAATTAATTAATTTGCTCTTCAGTCATAAAGGTTAGTCCTGCTCTCTTCTTCAGGCATTTTGATGTATCTGGAAGGATTTTGGAAGCTCCCAAGTACGTGAAGGGAAATTTTTCTGTTGACCACTTTGTTAATCTTAGAAGTATATACCTTAAATTGTTTTCTTTATCCTGAACTTTTCTCTTTGAATTCTATACTATTGACAACTTAAAGTTCCATATCTATTTACTACTTAAACCTCTGACTACTTAAAGTTCCAACATCCATAGCAGGAATTCCAGAAATTGCATTTCCAATGTATCTGCAAGGTATTTGAAGAAAGTTGTCAGGGAAATAAAGCATATAAAATTAGTTTAAATAACTAGCTTATTCCCATCTTTTAAAAATTTCTGGTTTATATTTTATGAATGAATAAAACAAGCGCTCTCGCCTTGAACCAGGAAACAAGGCTACGGCGGCGACAGTCCTGGCGGAAAAGGGAGCCCGCTTGGAAGGCTGCGTTTCCCTTGCTTAGCAAGCCCCGGTGGCGCCTTCATTGGCTGCGAGGACCCCGAACCGTCTTCAAGATTCTTCTTCCAAATTGGAGGGGAGGGAGCGTGGAACCTGCACTCCCATTCAAGGTTTGCTCCGTTCCTTTGGTCTTTCCTTTGGCAGCAGATGTTTTCTTTTAAGATGGAAAGCCATTGCCTGCAAATTTACGATACGGCTGGTGGAAAAGGGGGGAGTGGGGGGAGAGGCCACTGCTGCTGCTGTCAAACTGATATCATTTGAACCTTCCTGAAGCTAGGATTGGAGCTGCTGGAGAGAAGGAGGGGGTGAGTCACAAGACAAAGACACTGAGGTGGGGGCCCTTAAACTCCATATCATTTGAACCTTCCTGAAGCTAGGATTGGAGCTGCTGGAGAGAAGGAGGGGGTGAGTCACAAGACAAAGACACTGAGGTGGGGGCCCTTAAACTCCATATCATTTGAACCTTCCTGAAGCTAGGATTGGAGCTGCTGGAGAGAAGGAGGGGGTGAGTCACAAGACAAAGACACTGAGGTGGGGGCCCTTAAACTCCATATCATTTGAACCTTCCTGAAGCTAGGATTGGAGCTGCTGGAGAGAAGGAGGGGGTGAGTCACAAGACAAAGACACTGAGGTGGGGGCCCTTAAACTCCATATCATTTGAACCTTCCTGAAGCTAGGATTGGAGCTGCTGGAGAGAAGGAGGGGGTGAGTCACAAGACAAAGACACTGAGGTGGGGGCCCTTAAACTCCATATCATTTGAACCTTCCTGAAGCTAGGATTGGAGCTGCTGGAGAGAAGGAGGGGGTGAGTCACAAGACAAAGACACTGAGGTGGGGGCCCTTAAACTCCATATCATTTGAACCTTCCTGAAGCTAGGATTGGAGCTGCTGGAGAGAAGGAGGGGGTGAGTCACAAGACAAAGACACTGAGGTGGGGGCCCTTAAACTCCATATCATTTGAACCTTCCTGAAGCTAGGATTGGAGCTGCTGGAGAGAAGGAGGGGGTGAGTCACAAGACAAAGACACTGAGGTGGGGGCCCTTAAACTCCATATCATTTGAACCTTCCTGAAGCTAGGATTGGAGCTGCTGGAGAGAAGGAGGGGGTGAGTCACAAGACAAAGACACTGAGGTGGGGGCCCTTAAACTCCATATCATTTGAACCTTCCTGAAGCTAGGATTGGAGCTGCTGGAGAGAAGGAGGGGGTGAGTCACAAGACAAAGACACTGAGGTGGGGGCCCTTAAACTCCATATCATTTGAACCTTCCTGAAGCTAGGATTGGAGCTGCTGGAGAGAAGGAGGGGGTGAGTCACAAGACAAAGACACTGAGGTGGGGGCCCTTAAACTCCATATCATTTGAACCTTCCTGAAGCTAGGATTGGAGCTGCTGGAGAGAAGGAGGGGGTGAGTCACAAGACAAAGACACTGAGGTGGGGGCCCTTAAACTCCATATCATTTGAACCTTCCTGAAGCTAGGATTGGAGCTGCTGGAGAGAAGGAGGGGGTGAGTCACAAGACAAAGACACTGAGGTGGGGGCCCTTAAACTCCATATCATTTGAACCTTCCTGAAGCTAGGATTGGAGCTGCTGGAGAGAAGGAGGGGGTGAGTCACAAGACAAAGACACTGAGGTGGGGGCCCTTAAACTCCATATCATTTGAACCTTCCTGAAGCTAGGATTGGAGCTGCTGGAGAGAAGGAGGGGGTGAGTCACAAGACAAAGACACTGAGGTGGGGGCCCTTAAACTCCATATCATTTGAACCTTCCTGAAGCTAGGATTGGAGCTGCTGGAGAGAAGGAGGGGGTGAGTCACAAGACAAAGACACTGAGGTGGGGGCCCTTAAACTCCATATCATTTGAACCTTCCTGAAGCTAGGATTGGAGCTGCTGGAGAGAAGGAGGGGGTGAGTCACAAGACAAAGACACTGAGGTGGGGGCCCTTAAACTCCATATCATTTGAACCTTCCTGAAGCTAGGATTGGAGCTGCTGGAGAGAAGGAGGGGGTGAGTCACAAGACAAAGACACTGAGGTGGGGGCCCTTAAACTCCATATCATTTGAACCTTCCTGAAGCTAGGATTGGAGCTGCTGGAGAGAAGGAGGGGGTGAGTCACAAGACAAAGACACTGAGGTGGGGGCCCTTAAACTCCATATCATTTGAACCTTCCTGAAGCTAGGATTGGAGCTGCTGGAGAGAAGGAGGGGGTGAGTCACAAGACAAAGACACTGAGGTGGGGGCCCTTAAACTCCATATCATTTGAACCTTCCTGAAGCTAGGATTGGAGCTGCTGGAGAGAAGGAGGGGGTGAGTCACAAGACAAAGACACTGAGGTGGGGGCCCTTAAACTCCATATCATTTGAACCTTCCTGAAGCTAGGATTGGAGCTGCTGGAGAGAAGGAGGGGGTGAGTCACAAGACAAAGACACTGAGGTGGGGGCCCTTAAACTCCATATCATTTGAACCTTCCTGAAGCTAGGATTGGAGCTGCTGGAGAGAAGGAGGGGGTGAGTCACAAGACAAAGACACTGAGGTGGGGGCCCTTAAACTCCATATCATTTGAACCTTCCTGAAGCTAGGATTGGAGCTGCTGGAGAGAAGGAGGGGGTGAGTCACAAGACAAAGACACTGAGGTGGGGGCCCTTAAACTCCATATCATTTGAACCTTCCTGAAGCTAGGATTGGAGCTGCTGGAGAGAAGGAGGGGGTGAGTCACAAGACAAAGACACTGAGGTGGGGGCCCGCGCGCCTAACGGCGCGCGAATCATATATCTATAAACCAAAATAGCAATAATACATTCTGGATTAGTGTGTTTGAGATTGTGATTTTATTTATTTCAAAATGACTGGCTTAGTTCAATGTAATAGCTGTTTTGCACCTGTCTTTCGCAGTACTCTTTTCAAATTTGGATACTGTCCCCTTTGTAAACAAATTACGAGTCTACATAGGCAGATTACCTATCTAGAATCTGTAATCTGTGCTCTCCAAGCAGAAACTAGGTGTCTACGTCAGCCATTCCACTCTATGGTGAAGCCACACTATCAGCCCCCTCTACCACAAAGATCTTGCAGGAGAAGAGCTGTCTGGACAACTGTGGGATCTGGCAGGTTGAGAGCTGTGAACCATAAACCCAAAGCTTTTGCTGTGACCCAGCAAAACAGATATAGTGCCCTTGCTAACCTTAATGGGGACACTAAAGAGATAGGTCAAGGCAGTTGTGATAATGATGACTCAAATAAGCAGGGGATCGTGGTCCAAAACGAAGAACTTTCTTCGGAAAGGCGAAAAGGGGAACCAGGTATCACACATCAGTCGCAGAAGAAGATCAAGGGATGTAAAAAGAGAAGTCACCTTCTGGTTGGTGATTCAATCGTAAGAGATGTTAATTTAGGAGAGGATAAGGAGGTTTTAAAAGAGGTCAGGTGTCTGCCAGGTGCTACTGCCAGCAGAGACAAGAGGCGTATTCTTAAGATAGTCAAGAATGCAAGTAAGGACTGTGACGTTGATGCTATTATACATCTTGGCACTAATGATCTATCCCAGAAAGATGTACTTTCTGTGCAGAATGATTTCCAGAACTTGGGGTATGAACTTAATAGTATAGGTTGTAGGCTTATCTTTTCAGAGGTTTTACCTGTATATAAGGAACAAAAAGGGAAGGGCCAGCGTGTAGCAGAGTTTAATGTTTGGCTAAAGGAGTGGTGTAAAAGGGAAGGCTTTGGTTTTATTAGTCATGAAGCATGTAGCTGGTCCAATGAAAAACTGTACAAAAGAGATGGGTTGCACCCATCCAAGAAAGGAACTGAGTTACTTGGCATTAAATTCACAGATTTTCTTGATAAACATTTAAACTGAAGAGCGGGGACAGAGAATTAATAGATACAGAACATCTCTGTCCCCAGCAAACTAAAATTCATAGGGTTATAAATGCATGTAACATAGATGTGTGTGTGGGTAAGATTATCACTCCTGCTGTCAAGCAAAACCAAGCATGTAATAGTGATTGTCATACCATGTGCATGAATCACGCAAGTGGCAAGAAAATAGGGGCAGTCAGGCATAATACAGGTTATGTAGACAGTAAACACAAGGTCAATCAAAATGGACTCAAATGTCTATATACCAATGCACAGAGTATGAGGAATAAACAGGGAGAATTAGAAATTCAAGTAAAAGAGGGCAGATATGATATTATTGCCATTACAGAAACTTGGTGGGATGAAACTGACAAATGGAACATACAGCTAGAAGGATTTAAATTATTTAAAAGAAATAGACCAAATAAAAGAGGAGGTGGAGTTGCACTATATATAAGAAATAACTGTGTCTCTACAGAAATAGAGCACAACAATAATGAGAACTATCTTGAATGCATTTGGGTCAATATTAAAGGTTGTGGGGGAAATGACATTGCCATAGGTCTATACTACAGGCCACCCAACCAAGCAGAGGAAGAAGATGAACTTTTTGCTAGTCAGCTAACTAAGGTATGTAGGAAGCACACCACAATAGTAATGGGAGATTTTAACTACCCTGACATCAACTGGGAAACAAACTCTGCACCAAGTGGAAGATCCAACAGGTTCCTAACAAACCTAGCAGACAACTTTGTTTTCCAAAAAGTAGAGAAGGAAACAAGGGGATCAGCCATACTGGACTTAATTCTCACTAACAGAGAGGAAATGATAGAAGGTGTTGAAGCCATAGGAACCCTGGGGGCAAGTGACCATGCAATATTGGAATTCAACATTATCCAAACACAAGTAGTAGAACAAAGTCAAACTAGAGTCTTGGACTTTAAGAAAGCTAATTTCAATAAACTTAGAGAGAGCTTGGGAAAAATTCCATGGATGAGAATCCTCGAGGGGAAAACAACTCAAGAAGCTTGGGAAATTTTGAAAAATGAGATTAGAAAAGCCCAGTCTAACACAATACCAATGAAGAAGAAAAACAACAGCTCCCAAAAGAAACCAGCATGGCTGCATAAACAACTATCTGACAAACTGAAAGACAAAAAAAGTAAGTATAAAAAGTGGAAGGAGGGGGACATAACTAAGGCAGAATATCAGCAAATAGCCCGAGCCTGTAAAGATGAAGTGAGGAAAGCTAAGGCTCACAATGAAGAAAGGCTTGCCACAAAAGTAAAAATTAACAAAAAAAGCTTCTTCCAACATGTTAAAAACAAGAAAAAAGTTAAGGAAACAATTGGTCCATTGCTAGGAGAAAGTGGCAAGAAGGTGACAAGCAACAGGGAGAAAGCAGAACTATTTAACTCATGTTTTGCATCTGTCTTTACACAAAGGGATAAAACAGTCCAACCTATCAAAAGCAGCACCACAAAATTAGGAACACAAATGGAAATAGGGAAGAAAATGGTAAGTGAGCACCTGTCTACCCTAGATGAGTTCAAATCACCAGGACCGGATGGATTACACCCCAGAGTTCTGAAGGAACTAGCAGACGAGATCTCAGAACCACTGAATTATATCTTTCAGAGATCCTGGAACACCGGGGAACTACCAGAGGACTGGAAAAGAGCTGATGTGGTTCCCATCTTCAAAAAAGGGAAAAAATTAGATCCAGGAAACTACAGACCTATCAGCCTAACCTCAATACCAGGAAAGATTCTGGAAAAAATAATCAAGCAACGAATTTGCGAACACCTAGAAGCAAACAAAGTAATAGCCAAAAGCCAACATGGATTTGTCAAAAACAGATCATGCCAGACTAATCTTATTGCATTCTTTGATAATGTGACAAAATTAGTGGACCAGAGGAATGCCGTTGATATAGTTTACTTGGACTTCAGTAAGGCTTTTGATAAGGTAGACCATAACCTACTACTAGATAAAGTAGAAGAATGTGGGTTAGACAGCATCACCACCAGATGGATTGGTAACTGGCTGACCAACCGCACTCAACGTGTAGTTCTCAATGGAACTGCATCTACATGGAGGGAAGTATGCAGTGGAGTACCCCAAGGCTCTGTTTTAGGCCCAGTACTCTTCAACATCTTCATCAATGATTTGGATGAGGGAATAAATGGGGAACTCATCAAATTTGCAGATGATACCAAGCTGGCAGGAATAGCCAACACTCCAGAAGATAGGCTTAAGATACAGAAGGATCTTGACAAACTTGAACATTGGGCACTATCTAATAAAATGAAATTCAATGGTGAAAAGAGTAAGGTTCTACATTTAGGCAACAAAAACGGAATGCACAGGTACAGTATAGGTGATACCTTACTCAGTAGTAGTAACTGTGAAAGGGATCTTGGAGTCCTAGTGGACAACCATTTAAATATGAGCCAGCAGTGTGCAGCAGCTGCCAAAAAAGCCAACACAGTTCTAGGCTGCATCAACAGAGGGATAGAATCAAGATCACGTGAAGTGTTAATACCACTTTATAATGCCTTGGTAAGGCCACACTTGGAATACTGCATTCAGTTCTGGTCGCCACGATGTAAAAAAGATGTGGAGACTCTAGAAAGAGTGCAGAGAAGAGCAACAAAGATGATTAGGGGACTGGAGACTAAAACATATGAAGAACGGTTGCAGGAACTGGGTATGTTTAGCTTAAGAGAAAGAAGGACTAGGGGAGACATGATAGCATTATTCCAATATCTCAGAGGTTGCCACAAAGAAGAGGGAGTCAAACTATTCTCCAAAGCACCTGAGGGTAGAACAAGAAGCAATGGGTGGAAACTAATCAAGGAGAGAAGCAACTTAGAACTGAGGAGAAATTTCCTGACAGTGAGAACAATTAATCAGTGGAACAGCTTGCCTCCAGAAGTTGTGAATGCCCCAACACTGGAAGTCTTTAAGAAGATGTTGGATAGCTATTTGTCTGAAACGGTATAGGGTTTCCTGCCTAGGCAGGGGGTTGGACTAGAAGACCTCCAAGGTCCCTTCCAACTCTACTATTGTATTGTATTGTATTATTGTATTAAACACTGTCAAATAATTTGCTAAGGCTGTATCACTATCATTATTCTCCTTAACTAGTATCTATCTCTTCCAACTTATTACTATAACAATGTTGCTTGCCTCTTTCAATTTAAATGGTTTTTATTTGTTTCCTAATACAATTTGATAGCTTATTAGTAACCTGTGACTATCAGTGTTATATCTTTTGATTCTTGATGAATGTATTCCATTTTTTTAATGTACACTGAGCACATACCTAGTTCCTGCAAACATATGAAGAACGGTTGCAGGAACTGGGTATGTTTAGTTTAAGAGAAAGAAGGACTAGGGGAGACATGATAGCAGTGTTCCAATATCTCAGGAGTTGCCACAAAGAAGAGGGAGTCAAACTATTCCTTAAGGCACCTGAGGGTAGAACAAGAAGCAATGGGTGGAAACTAATCAAGGAGAGAAGCAACTTAGAACTGAGGAGAAATTTCCTGACAGTGAGAACAATTAATCAGTGGAACAGAAGTTGCCTCCAGAAGTTGTGAATGCCCCAACACTGGAAGTCTTTAAGAAGATGTTGGATAGCCATTTGTCTGGAACGGTATAGGGTTTCCTGCCTAGGCAGGGGGTTGGACTAGAAGACCTCCAAGGTCCCTTCCAACTCTGCTATTGTATTGTATTGTAAAATAGGAACAATTTCATCTATCCATAAAATCCCATTCCTATGTTATGGAATTTTCATTTGACAAAAATCAGGAAACAGTTGTAACTCCAAAGAAGAGGACTGGCTATTTATTTATTTTTTAATAGTACAAATATGCTGTTTTATTATATTGGATCTTAGTCATAGTAGTTCACATTGCAAAACTTACCAAAGAAATTTAAAATACAAGTAGTCCTCAACTTATGTTCGTGTAGTGATCGTTAGAAGCTGAAAGAGTCATGAGATCAATGGGGAAGCCAGATTCATTTAACAATCATGTTATTCATTTAACAACTGCAGTGATTCATTTAATGACCATGACAAGAAAGGTAATAAAGTAGAGGAAAACTCACTTAACAAATGTCCTACCAACAAAAATTTGGGCTCAATTTTTGGTCATAAGTCAAGGGCTACCTATATGTCTAATTATCAAACAAGTGTTTATTTGGAAATATTTGGTTATGAATAGTACTTACTATTTATGTTCTGTCTTTTGACACAGTGAACTATTACTCTGACATGCTTCTATATTGTCATCGTGCACAATCCAATAGAGTTCATAGGGGAATTCAACAAAGTTCTTCGAATAACCTAAAAACGCTGTGCAATTTAGAATTTCTTCTTTACCTAATAGAAATATTTATTTAAAATTAATAATTTTAATCAAAGACACAAAAATTACAAGGGGAAAATCACAATCCAGAAATATTCTCCTTTTTAATCCTTTTCAGAATTAAATTTCAAATCATTGATTAATCGCTTTGCTTCAATGAATATTTCCTACCTGCTGTAATTTCTGACTTGGTGATATATTTTAATATAATTTAACAACTACAGATAACAACAAATAAGAAGTTGGAAATTAGAAAAAAAACGACTTCACTGGTCACTGGGTACAGATATATTCTTTGACAAGAAAAAGAACTCATTCTTTAAATTAAAATATCACTCTTCATTTCTCTTTACAATTCTTTCAAAGGCCTGCCTGCTGCTTGCTTCTAAATCAGGGGTGTCAAACTCGCATTGGCACAGCAGCATCATGTGATGTATCAGGACTTTTTCCCCCTTTGCTAAATCAGGTGGGGGTGGAACCAGCATGTGACGCATCCGGCCCATGTGCCGCGAGTATTACACCCTTGTTCTAAATGCTCTCGTCTTACTCTACTCTTCTAGAAGGAGTGCAGACTTTGTGGAATAGAGCCTGGATTTAGATATAAACCAAGAAATAACATTACTTGGTTTATATTTAGTAAAATAAAATATAGCAATATCATTCTAGCTGAAGTGTAGAAAAATCTATGATATTTTAAAGGCAATTTATACAGCCAGCTTTTGAAATGGTACACTTGTTGATAATATAGCCAAACATCATCATAGATTAATAATAAAGAGAAGTACCTATTTCAGTTTTGAAAATATTATGACCAGGTCCAATTAGCTTTGGAGTTACTTTTTCTTCAGTACCTTAAGAAGAGGAAAGAGAATTATTTAAACTAATTTTCCTAAAGTCCATCATGATGATAATCGCTAACATGTTGTCCAAAACATTTTCTTTAAATTTTTAAGTGAATTGGCTATTTAATCAGATGATTCTTCATTTAAAAAAGATGATTTTGGATTGCCCCAGACCATTAGGATGTATTCTCAGAATTATGTAACTGAATTTTCCACTCTAAGGAGAGGAGTATCCAGTACAGCAGAATGATTTTCAGTATGATGGTCTTCTAATATATTCAAAATAGAAGTATGATACATTGCATATAATAGAAGAACAATATTAGTAGTATGTATACACACAGGACCAAGCAAGCTAACATCAGGGAGTTCTCAACCTATGAGCTTAACAACCATTCAAACTTATGACAGATTCCACCCAAAAGATACTTATGAGCCCCTTTGAGCCAGCTCCAAGGTTCTGACAGCTGATCCCCTATGTCACATGACATTTCAGGAACTTGGAAACCCATAATTTAAGACCATTTGCAGAATCCCATGGTCACATGACCATGATTTATGATTTTTGTTTCATCAAAAAAAAAACAGTATTTACTTCAATTTTTCTGTACAAATGGCCTATAGTGAATGCTGGATTCACTTAACCATCACGGTGTTCATTTTACAACTCTTGCATTTGCTTCATGACCGCTGCGAAAGACGGTTATAACATTGGAACCAATCACATGGTGACCCATTTTGACATTCACATGACCATAATGGGCTGACTCCATTATGGTCATAAGTCAAGGACTACCTATATCAAGCAATAAGACTTACTTCACCCAGTTACACAAGCGGAGATAATTTCTGATAGAGAGCTACTGGCATGAGATCAAAATGAAGGGCTGTACAGAGGACTGGTTAGAAGACCCTGTCTGTGCACACAGTCATTTATTGGGCCTCTGTTTTATCCAGCACAGCTTGCATTACTAGCTAATACATGTATAAATGTGGACAGCTTAAGCAAATGTAATCCATAAAGATAAGGGGATCGGAAAGTCTTTCTCTGTGTTGTGTTTTCCTGAGTTTTCCATTATTTCATAAGATACTAAAATTCAAATCTGCCAGACTAGAGCAAAAACACCACTGATTGTGGTCCCAAATCCTTTAATAATTTTACACAGCCTCACCTTTAATATTTAAATTGGTGGTACTTGTGCTGTTGTATTTCTTTCCTGCATGAAGAATTGTTTTGACACATGTGTATTTTCCACCATCCTTTTCTGTTAACTGATCAATGTGCCATTCTTCTTCACCTTTCTTATTAATATTCTCTATGCAGTCCTGTTTCAATGAAGATGTTACAAAATGGCTCATTATAAACATTTTTTTTTAAAAAGAGGACATACTGTAAGATAAAGTTCTCCATCCTATTGGGAAAATGCATCATTCTCTTTGTTCTAATCACTTGGATAAACATGATTGCATCCAGCATTCATTTGTTTTATTCAAAAATTATTCTGCTTAGAGTTCTTAACCTGGGAATAAGCCCTACAGAACCCAAGGAGGCTAGTGTCAGGGTTCCAAGTAATAGTTCCAAAGAAAGAAGAACTCCAAGGCAGACAAGTTCCTCAAAGAACAATTTTATTGGAGGTATCATATTGGCACAAGCTGGTGAAAACCGACTCTGAAATTTCCTGCCTGATTAAAAAATGAAAGATTCTCCTTTCCCCAAACAATCAGTCACATTGTTCAATCAAGGCACTGGCTGGTTGCCTGGCTACTGTGCTCCCTTCTCTCTCTAGCCACCTGTTGAAATGTCCTTGGTTCCCACAGGAAACTATTTCGTTTTGGCTACAAGCCCTCATCTAAATTTGATCCCCCCCTCCCTATCCCTTCTTTGCACTGTGGCAATCCTGAAGCCTCCAAAATGGCCCCAGCCAGGTTCACTTCAGAGTTGACAACTAGTATGCATAGATTTTGATGTTTAAACTAAATCCCCAGACTTAGTTGCTTTAAATTAGAATTAGTTACTTTAAAAAATGAAGTTGTGAATGCTCCAACACTGGAAGTTTTTAAGAAGATGTTGGATAACCATTTGTCCCAAGTGGTCTAGGGTTTCCTGCCTAGGCTGGACTAGAAGACCTACAAGATCCCTTCTAATCTATTCTAAAATCAATTCTTTAAATCCACTCCAGGAGAATACAAGAACTTTTTAAGAGAATGAGTGCAATGCAGAAACAACCTTCCTATGTTAATATTCATTCTTTTTTAGTGAAATATGTAGTTATTACTACAATGCATTACCAACTGAAGTTTGTATTTTAAAGCAGCATTTATGGAATTAACAAATTAAACCATCTGTAAACATTAATAAAATACTCCCCTTATATAAATCTCTGTTTGAGAGACATTTAAAGAAAGAAGGGTTTATTTAAAAAGGAATTATTTTTCAACAACAGATAAATTGACTAGGAGTTGCCACCCAACTGTAGAAGACACCGGCAGCGAAATTTAAAACACTGATCAGGTTCAGGCTAGGCTCCTTGATGTTTTTATTTCCACCATTCATGGAAACAAGGATATGAACTTTAGCTACATTCAGAGTTTTTTTGAATAAGTGTGTAACTGCTCAAATGGATAGTGATTGACAAAAGTCCTCTCTTTGTACACCAATTCTACAAGCAGAATGGAAATGTTTACATAGGAGAAAGCATCACCGCAATGAAAAGTTCATGAACTGCTATCCAAATGTGGCAGAATTTAGTACTGTCTGGAAGATTCTATACTATCTCTATAGGTGATGGCCTCTCCTGAACACTGTTATGCTGTACTCATAGCCACCAGGATCATTAAACAAAGAGGAGGACAATATTGTTTGCAACTTATATGGTCATTTGTATTTTTGTTGTTGTTCCAGTCTATGAATGCAGTGAATGACAATTTCCATTGTGATAAATTATCTCCATCTTCATGACTATAAACTATTTCTTCTAATAAACAAGAAAGTATTTTAAAAAAATATATGTTGGTGAATCCTTTTTTTTATATATACTGCAAGAAATATTAAAATAAGATAGATGATACCATTAAGATGTGTTACTATTTAATAGATTTACAATGATGTGACAGATAGTTAGCATATATATGAATTTAATCCTTAGAATACATGTTCAAAGGGAAGAAATCATAAGAGTAAATTGAACATATGATTTACAATGATAATCAATGTACTAATGTGTAGCGATCATGTTAAAAGTTGCTAGCTGCATCACATTTCTGCTAAGCCGGCACAAAGCTTGCTCAAGGTTTTGTTTTGCAACATTTCTGTGCAACATTCTTCGCTTTGCAACATTTCTATGCAACATTCTTCTGTAACATCTTTTTGTAACATGTGAACAAGCTTGCCCGGTAACACGTATACGTGACAAGTGAACAAAGCCTGCCCAGTAACAAGTGTTTTAACCAATCATGTAATAACACGCTGTTAGACAGAAACCTTTTGTATGATTTTAATAAATACCGTCTCAATCGGGCAGCCGGGGTCTTTGGATCTTGCTGAGCTGGTTGATGCGTTGCAACACATCATGGAGTCCGTACTTCCTTGGCAGTATCAGCCCTGCCTAACCTAGGCGCACCCCAGCTGGGGTCCCATAGCCGAGCTCAGTCAGGCTCACCTCTGCAGGGGTTTCGATGCCTAGCTCCGGCTCACCTTTGCAAGGGTCCACACTCAAAGCAGACGAGGTCACCGTGTGGCAGCCAGCCACACATTCACTCTCAACTGGTGACCCCGACGTGCCGAATTGCCTTTCGGACGTCTCACGCCGAGTCCCGTGTCTACGTGTTCGGCGCCTTGATTCTCATCTCACGCACCTGGCGGGCAAGCGCATCGTGAGTATGAGCTCCTCACATTCAAAGTCTCATTCAGGTTAGGAATGAACTTTCACTTTTAATCAAGAAGGCCTATAATTTGCAAAAAATTAATGGCAATACTATCTATCCTCTTTCTAAAGTTTCTTTAAGTAAATTTTTCTAGTACTTAGAAAAACAATGTCTGGCTTATTTGGAAAAGGCTCCATAAAAATGTCTATGTGGAATATTGGGATTTATTTCCACAAGACACAAAGAGCCCCTACAAAAGTGTTATCTATCAAGTAAAAATTCTCTCTTCAAAATTATTTTCAATTGGCCTTTCAACTCCTCATGGAGATGTTAATTTTTCAGCTCCTCCATGGTTAGAGGAACAATTAGCAAAAGAGGAGGGGAATAAACATATGTTTTCTGCCTCTCCACCTAAATTTATTCCACAAGATCATAAAGTAATTAGTTTAAAGGATTGCTTTTTTCTATCCTCCCTTGGCCTGCTTCACAAGAAAAGTTTGACTTTGTGTGTCTGCCTCTTATTCCCCCCCCCCTTCTTTTCTTTTGAAAGAGTTTCTGCTGGTTTATGTTTCCTCTCCCCCCACCTCCCCCTCTCCGGGATGTCTGTTGTTTCCCCACACACACACACACTTTTCCCTCTTTAAAAAGACTCTGTGTCGGCTTTTGCTTGCTGCTCCCCCCACACACACCTCCCCCCTTTTTTTTTTTGAAAGATCCTGTATCGGTTTAATATATTGCAGGAAAACAACAGAGAGATAATTTTGCGGCTCAAATGGAATTGTTGAGATATGATTAAAGTGTGTCAGGACATAAGAATATCTTTTTATAAAACTAATTTGTTAGTAGCTGCTTTATTACAAGGCAGCAAACCTCAAGGAAAGTGTTATTTTACAAGGGAGTGTAAAAATCCAAGGAGGGGCATGTCTGTAACATCTCGCCCTCTCTTTCATCAGGGATCAAAACCCTAGTATGGATTGTAAATTGCCTTGGAAAAAAGATACAACTCTCGCTTCCCCTTTCCTGACTTTTGCTTTTGCAATCCTCCCCCGCTGTGCATTTAATTTCCTTTGACTTACCGTTCTTTGCATCTATAATGATAGTGTGTAAAATTAATGTGGCAATAGAAATGTAACTACAGGTGTGAATGGGTGTGTATGTAGTTAGTATTGGACGCTTGAAATGTAAGGTTTGTTGGCTGAAAAAGCAGAGCGTGTTGTGTTAAAAGAGCCTGTCGTTTTAACAAAACATTTTTTCCTTTCCTCTCACCCCCCTCTTTGCCTCCGGTGAGAAGGCAGGAGGAGGGGGGCTGTGTTCTTTTCACCATTTTTTTTTCTCTCCTCTCCCTGCCAGCTTCAGAAAGGCGGGGTTAAGGGTGATATCTGATGCCTGCATATTTCAGAGTATACTCAAACTATCTTAATTGTTTGTTTTATTTTTGAAGCTGTGTTTTTTCTCTTTTATGTTTTTATGTTTGCGTGCACTTTGTATGCTTAACAGAAGTCACGTCTGTTTGTTCAATTGTTTGTTGGTCTGTTGTTTGGTTGTTTGTTTGTTTGTTTGTTTGTCGGCAGCGCTGATCGCTGTCCCTTTTAGAATTTTAACAGAGATGACCTAAAAAATACAAAATGCAGTCAGAAAGAATGAGTAACATTTTTGCTAGAATCCAGATCAGTTTCACACGGACATTTAGATCAGATATTGGAGCCAGAAAAAGGTTACTTTGTATATAGATGGGTAGAGAATGTTGTAAAAGGCATCTGACCTAAATTGACGTGGGAAAAAGATGTGCTTTGTTGAATGGACTGGAGATGTTGCAGAAACAAAAGAGAGGAAATAGGCAAGTCGTTAAGGACAGTTGAAGCTACAGCAACTGGTCATTGCAAGAAAGGATTTCAGTAAGTGAAAGAAAGTTAGAGATATGTTTTTTCAGAAAGTCAGAGATATGTTTTTTCAGAAAGTTAGAGAAATGTTTTTTCAGACAGTCAGAGATATGTTTTTGAAGATGAATATGTGAGGACTTGTGTATGTGAGGACTTGTGAACTCTGGCATATGGATGATTCAATACCTTTTCTTTGCCCCATGGAAATATTTGCACATTTCCATGGATATTTATTCAGGATTTATTATGGCACCTCGCAAAGGGGTGTGACCCAGCCATGTAAAACAAACTCAATCCTTGTTTTTTTTTTTACTTTCAATCAATTGAATTTTTTCACTTTCTAATTTGACCACTTATCAGAGGCATTTTCAACAAAAAACAAGTTTGCCTCTCCCTCTGGTATATTTTTACCAGACAAAACACCGATTCCTTTAATTACTTGGGGGTATATATGGAAAATTTGCTTTTTACATGTTTAATCCCAAAACCTAAACTTTACATTTTAGAATGGTTACATCTAGCACATACACCTCGTAATTCACTCACACCCAGAGCAGCCCAAATGGCTTTGCTCATTGAAAAAGCACGAAGAAGAACCTGTGCCTTAATGGGAATGGATTTTGTTACGCTTTATCTCCCTTTCAAGTTATCTCAATGGGAACCTCTTTTTCAAAATTCTATCCTTCTCCAAGATGCACTCACGGAATGGCCTGGTCAAATTTCATGTCATCTGCCAGCTGACCCAAGGCTACAAGTTATTAAGACCATTCCGATACAATTTTATACACCAATAACATCACAACCCATTAAAGATGCGTTAACCGTATTCACAGATGGGTCCAAAAATCATGGTGCATGTACTTGGAATACACAACAGATATGGCATAAGAAATTGACTAATACACAAACATCTGCACAACAGGCTGAGCTGGCAGCTTTTATTCTAGCTTTGGAATTATTTTCTTCCGAACCTCTAAATATCATCACAGACAGTCTGTATGTTGCTCAATTAACTTTACACATTTTTGATGCCTATATCTCACCCTCGTTAACACCTTCCCTTTTCATGTTGTTTACACAATTGCAAACAGTACTACACGCAAGGACTAAACCTTTGTTTGTAGCACACATTCGTAGTCATCAGCATCTGCCTGGGTTCCTATCTGAAGGAAATCACATGGCAGACGAGGCCTGCAAAATGATGCCTCTAACTATTGTTTCACCTCAGCCTGCCCCATTGACAGCAGGTGAAAGTCACACCTTTTTTCATCAAAACAAAAAAGCCTTGATGAAGCAATTTGGCATATCAATGGCAGAAGCAACTGCCATTATTCAACAATGCCCCACGTGTAGTCTCCAAGCTAATAGTATCCCGCAAGGAGTAAATCCAAGGGGTACTGAGGCTTGTGAAACTTGGCAAATGGATGTCACTCAGTATTCTCCCTTTGCCCCATGGAAATACCTTCACGCTTCTGTGGACACTTTTTCGGGTTTTATTATGGTAACCCCGCAACGGGGTGAGAATACCAAGCAAACAATCAATCACTGCATTCGATCTTTTGCAACATTGGGGTGTCCAAAATTTTTAAAAACTGATAATGGTCCTGCTTATACCTCCTCTGCTTTTGCTGAATTTTGTTATAGGTGGTCCATTATTCACAAATTTGGAATTCCTTTTAATTCAAAAGGACAAGCAATTGTAGAACGAGCAAATAAAACCTTGAAAATAGCTCTTGATCGGCATATGGGTTTACACCCCCCCAATCTCCCGATGTTGCAAAACATTCTAAATACTTGTCTTTATACTATCAACTTTCTTAACCTTACTGGCACACCTGCTTCCTCTGCAGCCTCTCATCACTTTTCTAAACCTCCCCTCCCTGCCTCCCGACCTCTTGTTTACTACAGGCAATTGCCGGATCCACACTGGAAAGCTCCGGCTCAATTGATTACTTGGGGAAAAGGCTACGCAGCGGTACAAATTGATGACAAGACTCTCTGGGTTCCTGCTCGTTGTGTTCGTCCGTATCACCGCATACCAGAAGAAGATCAAGATGTCCCTGACTTTTCTTCTCCCCCTGACATATCACTCCTTTTTCTTTAAACTCTTTCTCTCATTGTTATCTTATGCCTCTGCTCAATTTGTTGCTCACCCTCAGGTGATTTTCGCACCTCTTGACACTCATGTGACTTTTGTGTTTAAAGACACTCTTCTCACTGTTTGTCCCTATGCCTTGCAGCATCAGGGCCAATTTCTTTTCCCTTCTTTAAAACCTTTGATATTAATTCAATACTTGTATCATGACTCTTGTCAAGTTCGTCTTTCCTTACACGTAACTCCTCAAACTATTGGCTCCTACTCGTGCATTGGATTTTTGTCCAATAACACCTATTTTAACCAAACTGTTTATCTCTACTCAACACCCTCTGTGGCTTATCCTCCATTATCTTCAATTTTTCTTTCTTGGATGACTCTTGTCCGCACCTCTCCTCACCCCTCTTCAAGAACTTTGCTTCGCCATTTTTCATGCTGTTTTCCAGAGCCATGCGATGTGAATACTTGTACGTGGAAAGCCAAAGAAATTCCAGACTATGTACCAGGAGTAAGTGAGCCTCTCCCAGAAGCAAGGATTCGCCGAAACGCACCTGACTTTCCAAAATATAATTCCCTCATACGAACACACCAGGTACGCTACACCTTCATACAAGGAGTGCCATATGCTCCCACCATGTCGTGTCGACAACGATCTCCTATCAAGAAAAAAGGTACTTTTTGGCGATGGTTTTTTAACAACACATGGCTTCCTGAAGATTCAGAACATTATTTACAAACATTTCATTACCGTACTACTCAATTGACTGTCAAAAACCCTAAGGCAGTAGATTTGGGACTATATCAGTGTGAAATTACCAAGATAGTTAAAGGACTTGCCACTTCTGCCAGACTGACTTTATTGTTGTTCCAGAAACAATCCACTCATTTCTCACGAATTTGGCATGCTGCACCACTTACGTCTAACAATCAAAGTTGTAGTGATTGCATCACCACCACAATACACAATGGCAAGGTCTCTAAGACTTTGATATATCATACCATCAAACCTGAACACTGTCAAATTACTAATCCATCAACTTGTAGAGTTAATAATACTGTTTATCACATGTGTACCCTTAACAACAAGATTCAATGTTACAACCCAAAAGAAGCTAAAACCATTACTACATATGTAATGTCCATTTACACCATTGAATGCGGTAGACAAGAATTACTCAACAAAACTGAGTTTAAATCCCTCAACACGCAAGTTCGCCTCAGTTTTGACGCTTGTTTAGCAATCAATCGCAACTGTTGGAAATCAACTTGTGGGACATTACAATGGGAAAGGAGTCTCATGCTTGAACGAAAATACATGTGCTACAATAACAAAGGGACTTGCTCCGAACGGGACACTTACAGCTTTTGTCCATATTGGTCCTGTGTCAGCATGTGGTCAGGGGATCCACCTGGTGGAAACCATAAATGCAAGTTGGAAACGGGCATAGCCAACAGCAAGTGTCCAAGAAATTCGTGCAACCCAATTACCATAACCTGCACACCTATCAAAACATGGGAAGTAGAATATGGCTTGGCCATAGAAGCAAGTGGTAGAGACCCACACATTGCGTTGCGCTGGACAGTAACCAAGCAAACTAAGCAATTGCGAACAACTAAAGGACTTTTTTGGTCATTTTATCAGGAAATTGAGAAATTGAATATCCCCGAAATACCACAACATGTTACTAACACTTTTGTCCAACTAGCAGAGGACATTGCTAACACATTGAATGTTACTAATTGTTTTGTATGTGGGGGAACCAACATGGGGGAAAAATGGCCCTGGGAAGCCCAAGAACTGAATTATTCTAAAATATTGGAGATGGACAAGCTAGGTAATTTGTCACACACAAAAGGGAAAGATGGGGACTGGACTCTTACAACAAATCTTGTGGGAAATGTTTGCTTCTCCAGACCTGTTGGTTCCAAATGTACTAAAGTAGGGAACTTAATTTGTACTGGGAAATGGGAAAATGCGATATGGTGGTCAGGAAAAAATAGCTCAGCTGGACAAGACGAAACTGCTTTGTTTAAAGTCACAAACATGAAAAAGTTCTTGACAAACCCAAACAATCAATCACTCACATGGTTAGCACCCGATGGGCTGTATTGGATATGTGGAAAAATGGCCTATGGACACCTCCCAGCTAATTGGTGCGGAACATGTGTCTTGGGCATTATTAGACCTGGGTTTTTTCTCCTCCCACTAAACACACGACAAGTCTTAGGGGTCCCCGTTTATGACGAAATAGGGAACCACCGCAGAAAGCGCGAGGACGTTGTTTCCTCAATAGGTAAAGTTGATGAATGGCCAGCTGAACGTATCATACAAGTATACGGCCCTGCCACATGGGCCGAAGATGGTATGTATGGATACCGCACACCCATCTACTTATTAAACCGACTTATTCGTTTACAGGCTGTAGTAGAAATAATAACAAATGAGACTGTCAAAGGCCTGACACAATTAGCCAAAGAAAGTGTAAAATCTAGAACATAC
Source organism: Natrix helvetica (assembly GCF_964273705.1). Taxonomy (NCBI): domain Eukaryota; kingdom Metazoa; phylum Chordata; class Lepidosauria; order Squamata; family Natricidae; genus Natrix; species Natrix helvetica. The sequence continues at coordinate 34,935,517 of NC_138549.1, forward strand.
ATAATGCAAAATAGACTTGCACTAGACTACCTGCTTGCTAAAGAAGGAGGAGTATGTGGAAAATTCAATTTAACTAATTGTTGTATTGAAATTGATGAAAGTGGTAAAGTAATTAAGGAAATTACTGACAAAATGATGAAAATTGCCCATGTTCCTGTGCAAACATGGAATGGATTTGATTTTGGAGGTATGTTCGATGGTATTTTACCCAATTTCCCAGGTTTAAAAGCTGTTTTTATATTTGTTGCAATGATTGCTATGGGATGTATACTATTACCTTGCTTGTTGCCTATTTTTGTATTCATGATATGTTGGTACCAACAGATGAAAGCAAACAACCCTTGCTACATTTCTCCTCGGATAACGATTCGGAAGATGACGCTGACAGAATGGTAGGTGCGGACACAGGAAGCCTGGGGTCGGAGGGCAACACGCGACCTGAAATAGCACTCACCTCCATGGACGTAAAAGCTCCATGTTTTCAGCCTTAATAAAGTTAAAACAGAGGAGATGTAGCGATCATGTTAAAAGTTGCTAGCTGCATCACATTTCTGCTAAGCCGGCACAAAGCTTGCTCAAGGTTTTGTTTTGCAACATTTCTATGCAACATTCTTCGCTTTGCAACATTTCTATGCAACATTCTTCTGTAACATCTTTTTGTAACATGTGAACAAGCTTGCCCGGTAACACGTATACGTGACAAGTGAACAAAGCCTGCCCAGTAACAAGTGTTTTAACCAATCATGTAATAACACGCTGTTAGACAGAAACATTTTGTATGATTTTAATAAATACCGTCTCAATCGGGCAGCCAGGGTCTTTGGATCTTGCTGAGCTGGTTGATGCGTTGCAACACATCATGGAGTCTGTACTTCCTTGGCAGTATCAGGCCCGCCTAACCTAGGCGCACCCCAGCTGGGGTCCCATAGCCGAGCTCAGTCAGGCTCACCTCTGCAGGGGTTTCGATGCCTAGCTCCGGCTCACCTTTGCAAGGGTCCACACTCAAAGCAGACGAGGTCACCGTGTGGCAGCCAGCCACACATTCACTCACACTAATGTATATTGGGCTGATAACTACTGATTCTGTATGAAATTGAAAGCGGCGATGTACAAATGTTTGTGACCAACCGACATGCTAAATGGATATGTAACTGATAATATTTTTAGGTATATTTTTGTTTGTTTTAAAATAAAATAAAAAAAACTTTTTTAAAAAAAGAAAGTATTTTAAAAGTACCTTATACCAGGTTATGCTGATAACATTTGCACTATTTGTACTACTGCATGTGAAAGAATAGCTTGTCCCAATTATTCCATCTCTTCCAGTAAGCAAATGCTCTTCCGTGAAACAATTGCTTTTATTTCTCTTGATGACATTTAAGGACCATTCCTTACAGGGTAACTCCCAGGTTCCATTTCTACACGGGGACAAGAAATGTGACATATAAAGCAGAATAGTTATTTCAAGGAGAAGATATACACCCAATCTCTTCATGTTATCAAAAATAAACTTATGAAATCCATGTGAAAAAATTAAGGGTATAGATGTCAAAAGTTTAAAAACATGTCCATATTTTTTACTATGGCCCATACTTATTAAATAAGTGCTTAAAACGTGGATAAAACTAACTATTTCAATGGCTGAACTAGATTGCCAATCATAGCTACAGTACTATTTTGCTTGTTTACCATCAGGATCAACTCAACCTCACTCAGAAGTGCTATGTAGCATAGCAAAACAAACTAGGGTCAAGAAAAGTCGGACCAAATTAGCATCCATGTTGATTAATACAAGTAAGCCTTCTTTTTTTCCTTCTTTCTCTTGTAGTAATTTATAATCACAATTGAGCTAGACAAATATATACACGAAGATGTATACTTATTTATTTTAAAATTGTGTTGTGGATAATCCCAGCTTAATGACCACTTATTCGGTGACCATTCAAAGTTATGATGCTGCTGAATGAGTGAAATTTAAGAGCGGTCCCCCATATTTATAGCTGTCACACATCCCTATGGTCATATAATTACAGTTCAGGAACTTGGTGACAAACTCAGAATTATGAGGTTGAAGCACCCCACAGACATGGGATCACTATTTGTAACCTTCGCTGCTGGACTCCAACAAGCGCAGTCAGTGGGGAAGCCAAAACGAGTTTGCAAATGGCAAAAACATGACATTGCACTTAAGGATTTATAGGATTTGCTCAGCGATGGCAATCAGAAGTGTTGGCACTGCCATCTTAAGTCAGCAGAGTCATGTGACATCATGCTTTATGATTGTGTTGCTTGGCAACGGAGTTCTTGCTCCCAATTACCATTGTTAAATGAGGAGTATATTTATCCTTTTCTAAACAAAGTGTTCACTTCCACTTTAGTGTGTTTAGTATCACAGCAGAATATTCTTGAACACCCATGATTAAAATAGAAGACATTTTGGGTGGTTGTAAATCACATAATGTTTGGAATGGGAGGAATAAGAGTATCACAGGTTAGAACTATTATACAAGACAGGTTATAGGTTTATTTTATCAGTTTCTCTTCCATTTTTAATTGGCATCCACACATTTTTTTCATTCGTTTAGTCTATATAAATAATACTAAGAAAAGTATAATAAATGGCACTACATTTTGTAAATATAAAAGACTATTATTTTCCCTTTTATTATTAAAAGGAAGAAAGGATAATACTTCAAATACTTCAAAATTGGAGAGCAACTACACTATTTAGTTTTGATTAGAGGCCTTACAAAACAGATATATAATGCCTGACTTCTTAAAATGGGATGGGGAATGTTTAGAGGACTTACTTTTTAATGATTGTTGACCAGTTTGGGTTTGGTTTATCATGAATGTGGAAGCAATTTAAGAGATTAGAGTGACAGTGGAGAAAATAATCAGTGTTGTCTCCATTATAAAACAACTAATACACATGACAATATTTGGAAATTCCACTTTAAAACAATAAAAGGTTGAATTCATCATTTTAAAAAAAATTGCTGAAATATCTATGTAAATCGTAGCAGTGTTAAGTATTTAAGTGTCATTTACGTGACAGACAGACTTACTCATAATTTTTGTAACATTCTTCCTGTTGTAGACGTGCTGAAAAACAATTTGCAATACTCTTCCTGTTATACACACACATTGAGACTGAAAACTGTGCTATCACCTTTGGAGCTAAGAAAATGGAACAAACAAACCACAATTTCTGAAGCAACAGGGTTATTATGTATTTGTGCTCTGCCTCAGAGTTCACTGATCTTATATCCAAAGCTTCTTAATGCTCTAAAGTTTTAAAGACTGGTTGAACCAAGAAGATGATGATATTCAGAACACTTTGGCTATCTTTCTTTTTCAGCAAATTCTGAAAGATTTTGGAAGCTCTAAACTGATGTTTGGGCATAGGCCAATGACTGAGAAAGGAGGAATAAACTGAGATTTCACTTTAAAAAGTTCTATCAATTCTCCTCAGTCCTAGAGGAAGTCATGAGAAAAGTTTGGATGAAGGGGCTTGTCCTGGAAGGTTAGGAAGCCGTGATAGTCTCCCAAAATGCTTTCTCTGAGATAAGTTGCTCTATTTTTGGGAGAAGAAAGATAGTGATGGGCTGGCTGCTAAAACAGGGTCATGGCACACACTTGAAAGTAAATCAGGAAGACTGTAATTTTGGGGGTCTGTCTGGCAAGAACAAAGAATGCTTATCAACAGGAAATATGCATGTGTAAAGTTTGTAGCAAATATGGGTTGAGAACCGCTGCTTTAAACTAATAAATAGTCTTAAACTGTGGTTTTTAAATTGTTATTTGAGGAATTGGAACATAAAGGTTTGCCAACGCATGCAAAATAGAAATATATTCAGTTAACAACTTTTTATTATACAACTTTTTATTCTCTGGTAATAAGGAATTTACCATGTAATTTTCAAATTAATAAAATAAATTATTCTTAAATAGTTGTTAGAAAAGTTTAAATAGTTGGTCAAAAGAATATGTTCTGGTTGACTTCTGACTTGCTGAAAATCTCATTTCTACCTTTCTCATCAACCAGAGTTTAGTCACCAGCTGACATCTTCACCACTATTCTGTTGCTACTTCAGCCATGTGACCCGCAGGGACACCCAGCTGCCACTTTAAAGGCTTCTCCTCTAGCTTGACAAACGTGTGCCCATTTCTCAGCTAACTGACCACAAATTGACAGAGGTGACATCCAGGAAACTGAGGATGGACCATAAGGTTGGAGAACAGAGACAAATATGGACATAATTGCTACCGGTTTGGGGCGGTTCGCTCAAACCGGTAGTAAAAAAATGCTTTAAACAGTTTTTAAAACTTCCGACAATCAGCTGTGCAGTGCGATCGTTGGAATTTTCAAAAAGTATTTTTTGCTACCGATTCACCCAAACCGGTAGCAAAAAAAATGCTTTAAATTTTTTTAAAAAGTTCTGACGATCAGCTATGTGACAATCAGCTGTGCCGGCAATCATTGGGACTTTTTTTAAACTTTTTTAAAGCATTTTTTACTACCGATCAGCTGTGTGACAATCAGCTGTGCCATTTTGTGTGAAGTCCAGCTGCTTTTGCACTGTGTGTGAGTCAATGGTGTTATTTTTGTGTAAAGTGTGATAGTTGGTTTTTGAGCTCTTGGTGACTCTGTGAGGTCCTGCTTGTTGCAGGAGGCATTTTGTGTGAAGTTCAGCTGCTTTTACATTGTGTATGAGTCAGTGGTGCAGCCACGCCCACCCGGTCACATGACCACCAAGCCATGCCTGCCCAGTGATATGACCACCAAGTCATACCCACCAAACCATACCCACAGAACCGGTAGGGAAAATTTTTGAATTTTACCACTAGCATAACTTCCTTCTTAAACATACGATTCTTTTATCTATGTATATAGTTCACCTACCTGATACAGCATTGATAGATTCCAGTATCATTCAGTAAAATTGGCCAAAATCGCAAATTAGACCCATTCAAATCAATTCTGCTATCTCCTTGAATTAGCACTTTTTCTCCTTTTTTTCCTTTATAGAACCAATGGATAACTTGTCCTTCATGCTGTGGTTTTTTAGGGCAGCAAAATGAAAAGTATTCTTCTTCTAGCACATTAATAGGTGAGTGCCTTTCGCAGAGCTTTCCTTCAGAAAATGAAAACATATAGAAAATAGAAAGACTATTTGTTATTATTAGAAATGCGATAACACTTGGGCTAGTATAGTTCAGCTTTATAGTATAACCTGGCAGCATGTTTTGTTTTGTTAAAAAAAAGTTTCATATATGCTAGAAAGAAAAGTATAAAATTGCAGCATTCCTCATTTTGACTTCTTGCTCTACCCTCTTTAAATTCCAATTTAAATATTGCCTCTGTTAACAATTCTATTGCATCTTGTGTTATGAAGCTGACAAAAGCTTAACATTTTAATAATATGTGCTACAGAGAAGATATAATCACTTTCTGATTCTGATTTCATGAATCACTTTCTGATTTGGCCTTCTATACACTAATACAACTGTGTACCAAATTTAGAATTTTAGAACGGGGTCCCGTCCCCCCGACCCCTGTTCTGTCTGATGCACATGTGCATATGCACAGCTTGACTTGCACAAGCGGTGGTCAGTGCACATGCATGTGTCACAGCTTCATTAGCACAAGTTGAGTTGTGTGCGCATGCTCATGCTGGCCAGCCACTAGGGCAAGTTGTGCTGTGCGCGCACATGCATGCTCACCCATAACTCATGTGGTATAGTTTCCCTCTCCGCCGCCACCTCAGTTGGGCCACTAAAGGTTGGGTCCCACTGCTGTAGAACAGAATCACCAGCTAACAAAGCTGCATTATTAGGTTTGTTTGTTGTATTGGTCAACGCGATTCTGGCAGCCTGCAGACATATTTTTGGACAGTTGGTGCCAAAAGCCAAGAAGTAACTGAGTGATACAAGGTCTGTCCCATTTTTACACATGTTAAGGTGCCATTTTGACTTTTTAATATCTTTACCCTACCCCATCTGCCAAATCCCCTAGATCTATCATATTCATACTATTTAATTGATATTTTTCAAGGAACCTCATTTCATTATTCTGAAACAGAATACTAAACCTCAAAAGCATTTAAGCATTTGTGTCACAAAATCTCGCAGACCACTGATAAGGAAGAGAAATAGATCTTGTTGATAAGGATGCCACAATAACAAGCACACTTTGGTTCATGATATATTCTTGCCTTAGTCTAATTAAGAAACAATCCAGTTGTAAGCTCAAAAAAAGGCTAATGACAAATTGCTCTATTTCAAACTGTGTAATGTCACAATGGGACACACACAGACACACATTCACATTCTCTAACATAGTTATGAAACAGTGCTATAAGAAACTGTGGTTTGAGTAGGCGACAAATGATGTTTATCTTAAGTAGACTCAAATCGTTGATGATACTTCACTGACATTTATTTTTCATTAGTATTAGATCATTTCCATTCTTTGGAAATATTTAGAGGCTGAACCCTCAATCACTTTTGATTTATTATCCTGCTGAATGGTGCATTTTTACATGAAAGTCACAATAGATTATAATGAAACAAAAACATGTAAATTCACAACTGCCAGCTTATCTTGCCCGATCAACATAACTTCCTCAAAGGTTATCCATAACAATTTTCCATTATTTTGATGTTTATGTATCATCTGCATATCATATCTAGCCTCCGATAGCATAGACAGTCTTAAAACAATCAACCCAAAATGGCATGTTTTAAGATAAAGAGAGAAAAGAAAAAGAGTTATATTTACCTGAGCCGATAAAGCTAAGGATCAGTGTTAGCAAAACTCCCAGATTTTCAGAATGCATTTTAAAATTTCTTTAACCTTAGTTTCTCCTGTAGAGCAAAAAAAAACCCCACATTTTAAAAAAAATTCTAATTGAAATGTAATTCTAATAGTATAATTCACTAGACTTTAATATGATATGAATAACACATACATAATAGTTACACCTGAAGATTTGAACTAGGAATCAGACTTAAGGTGGGGGAGGGAACATTTGTCTAATTGATATTGTGGGCCATTCTTCTGCTGAAGCTCATTCTTACAAACATGGCTACCCATGTCAATAGTCAAAAAAGTCAAGATGGTGGCAATGATAGTATAATCAAAGCTTCACCCATTTTTTGTGTAGCATATTAGAAATAGGCAAAGCTTTGATTGCACCATCTAGGCTGCCACCTCAACTTCTCTTTTTATCATCTTTATGGATTCGCCTGCCTATAATAGATTTTATTTTTCATATTACACAAATTGGTTAGAGTTGTTGTAGAATTAACAGACAATCAGACAAGTACTTGATGTCTTTTCTAGAATAAAGGCATTAGCTTTCAATTGAAATGCCAATGACCTCTCTGGTCATTCTTTCCAAGTAATTTTGGTTATTTTACTCTTGAACCAACCATACCCTACAAGTAGTTCACAGACAATTTATTTTTATTACATATATCTGTATACAATCCAGCTCCCATTCTGTTTCATTCATATGTTATCTTATTAATGCCAATATATATGCTGTCCAACTGGATAGAGAACATTCATGCTTCATTATAATTCAATGACTGATGTTTCCGACATGAAATAATATTGCATCCTTTTAACACAGCGCTTGAGGCCCGTGTAATCATCACAGAAACAAAAAATCATGAGATTGCTGTCTTGTAGCATTGCATAAAAGCTTTTGTCCACTTAGTATATACTGTAAACCTAGTCATGGTTTACCAGCAAGAGCTGAAGATTCCTAGATGTTCACTGTTGAACCTGTTTCAAGAGTTACAGCAGGAAAAGCCAATGTACTGTAGTAGTTATGGTCCTAGACTAGGATAAAGGAAAACCGGGCTCAAGCCGCCTTTAGCCTTGGGGGTTCCCAGGGTGACTTCAGGCCAATCACTCTTCCTCAGCCAGGTTCCTGTCTCTTGGATGGCTGAAGGAAAAGCAAGACATAAATCTAATAAACAAAAGCCCTAAACTTCTAAAAGCACAGGTAGTCCACACCTTATTAACGCAATTGAGCCCAAGATTCCAGTTGCTAAGCAAGACAGTGGTTAAGTGACTTTTTCCCAGTTTACAACCTTTCTTGCAGTTGTGAGTTTCAAATTTTTTAAGAACCTCTTCTGTAGGTGTGGCCTGCTTTGTGGGAGTGGCTTGCCGGCCATGTGACTGGGTGGGCGTGGCCAACTTGTAAATGTGGTGAAACTCACTTAACAATGCTCTTTCTTAGCAACCAAATTGTTGGCTCAGAAACTCTGGCATTTGAAGCAGGCAAGTCTTAAAGCTATCAAGTTACAAGACTCTTGCACCCCTAACCCTTTAGAAAAAAAAACCCCAGGGGTGTTCAAACTTGACAGCTTTAAGACTTGTGGACTTCAACTCCCAGAATTCCTCCTCCAGTCATGTTGGCTCAGGAACTCTGGCATTGAAGCACGCAAGTCTTAAAGCTGTCAAGTTACAAGACCCTTGCACCCCTAACCCTATAGAAAAAAAACCCCAGGGGTGTTCAAACTTGACAGCTTTAAGACTTGCGGACTTCAACTCCCAGAATTCCTTTCTCTCACTCTTCATCTTGATGATGTGCGGATGGGCGGGGGGAGGGAGCTGGAACCGGTCTAAACAGCACTGTAGATTTGTGGAACCTCTTCTATTGAAGAGGTTAGAACTGGCAGGAACCCACCCCTGCTTTCTTGTCACAGTTGTTATAAGTGAATCACTGGAGCTGTTAAGTCAGTAGCATGGTTGTTAAGTGAATCTGGGTTCCCCATTGACTTTGCTGGTCAGGAGGTTGCATGCACCTGGGTTTTGATCACTTAACCATGGGGATGCTGCAACGATGGTGTGAAAAACAGTTATAAGTCACTTTTTTCAATACCGTCATTACTTCAAACAGTCACTAAATGAATGCTTGTAAGTCAAGGACTACCTGTAATTGACTCCACTGCAGAGGTGGCAGACGGGGGGGAAAGTATCTGAGGAATTACAGGTGGTCTTTACATAGCCAGTCATTCAGCAACCATTCAAACATACAATGATATTGAATAAGTGGTGATAGTCATAACATCTTTGCAATCACGTGACTGCCATTTGTAACCCTCATTGCCAGCTTCTGACCAGGAAAATCCATGGAGAAGTTGGCAGGAGGTTGCAAATAGTGACATCATGCTTAATGATAGTATGGGATTCACTTTGTGAAGGCAACCAGAAGTGCAGAACTGGGGTTGCTAAGTGGTGCAGTCATATGACGTCACACTTTATGACGGTGTGGCTTAGTGATTGGAATGTTGGTCCCAATTAGCATTGTAAGGACTATCTGTATAGGCATTGCTTTATGAAAAGATAGATAGAGCGTATTATAACAATGACAATCTGAAAGCATCTTAAAAACAATGTGATAATTACCAGAAGTCAGCCTGAATTAATCAACAAATCTTATCAAATTTTTATTTGGTACTTTGGTAATAGATTAAGTAAGGAATTATATATTCCTTATAGCAGCACATAACAGGTTTAAAACCTGCACTCATGAAGCTCTTCCTCATCAAGGCTCCTCATCAAATCGGAGGGAAGGAGTGTCTCAATATTTAATCGTAAGTGTTTGACTCATCTTTTTAAAAATGTAGTGACTTAAATCATGGGTGTCAAACTCGCCACATCACATTGCCATTACGTGACATTTTGCGACATTTTCCCCATTCACTGAGCTGCGATGGGTGTGTGACGCAGCTGCCTGCAAGCTGCCAGTTTGACATCCTGACTTAGATGGTGTAAAATTCAGAGTAAATGCAAAATATTTATCAATTTTGCAGATGATATGCAAGTTTGGATGAGATAATAGGTCACAAGGAAGAAATTTAATCCAATCTGACATTGATAGAGAAATTTGCTTAACGTTATAATGAAATATAATAAATAAAATGTTATTCACAGTACCAAAAGTTACATTGAAAAATTATGGGATGGGAATACCTGTCTTGGTAAGGGATTTGAGAAAAAGTATTTTCAATAATAGCTTTTTGCAAATGGAAAGAAGGTAAGTATTGTGATGTGGTTCTACACCATTTCCAAATCATGAAACTAACAATTCTTTTTTATTTATTTATTTTGTTAGAACTACGTATATAAAGTATTTAATCTGCTCTGTGGCCTGAAAGTTAATTCAGGATCTAATTGACAAGAAGGTTCATTCATGTTTCATTTAGGAAAGTGATTCTCCAATTGTAGTGTATAAGGCCCAATAAGTGAGCCATCCAGGCTCCTACATGCTAACTACCAGTAACATAGACACATCATGTTGGCTGCCATTGGGATTCATGACTGAAAACTTGTTCACTGAAGCACGTAAGTCAAAGTATAAGTACTATAGCAGTAGAGTAGTAAAACTCAGAAAAAATGACAAAAGTGAACAGGTTTCAGTTGTCATTATTATGAGTCTCATGTGTGCCATCCTAAGGGGCATCATGATCCCAGACAAACAGGAAATATGTTTATGGGATTTCAGAGGGATGGAGACCCAAATACCCTTTAATAAACATGTCTACTGAAGAAAAATTTGAGCAGCAAATTTCTACGTAGAATAAATTGTTATTGTTGTACAACCACGAGGTACACAGAATTACTCAAATGATAAATGGATGAACATTTTTGTGGCAATATTTAGTTTCAAGATGCCTCCAAAGATAGAAGGGAGGAGAATGTATAAAACACAATTATAATCGTCTAATTACATCAATAAGAGTGAACCACAATGGTTTAAAAAAAAAACGTAGAGAGGAAGTATTTATTTAACTGTGCGGTGTCTGCATCTTTACTTGCTAATCCCTTTCTGGGAAATACTGATTTAGAAAAATCAAATTCGGGCCGAAACAGCCACTAATGCTACTACAGCGTGTTTTCTGTCTCTTTTTGCTGCCCTCTAGTGGTCCTCCGAATTTTTGCAGCCCAAATCTAGGGAATCCAGGATGCTGAACTAAGTACCTCCCGGTTCTCCCAAAAAGCGCGCGGCCCGAGAATTCCGGGAGCTGGAGTCCCAGCACTTTTTGCAAAGGTTGCATTGTGGGAAAGTTGGTTCTTACCTTAAGCCGGATGCAGGTGCAAAGACAGCGGGATGAGGCTGAGCGATGGGCTGCCGATGCAGACGCTTTGGAGGCGAAGGTTTTTCCTCTGACGATCCCCAGGCGAGGATTTTAGGCTTCTGTCTTAGAACTTGGCAGCAAAAGAAGCAAAGAAATAAGAAAAAAAGAGGACCGTTGGTTTCGCCCAGAAGATGCTTTCGATCGGCCGGGATCGACCTGCTGTTGCTTACTGAAGAATGACGACAAAGAGGAGGCTGGGGGACCTCCCTGACTGGAAGCCCCGCCTTCCCCCCCCCCGCAAAAGTCCCCCTCCTGCCTTCGCCCCATTGCTTAGACGAGAGACTGGCGCTGATTCAGATGTTCCGCGCGCGAGACGTGCCCGGAATCCGAGGAAATTGGCCTTTGGTTAAGCGGGGAAATTCTGGGAGAATTGCTTTCAAAACAAGACAGGGCTGCAAGCATTTGGGGGGGGGGATTATACCCTCGTCTGCACATCCTCACCCGAGCAAAAGACCTGCCAAAATCCTTGGGAGGTGCTTTGGATTCAGAGTGTATGGGAGCCCGTAGTACCGTTTCCGATGGGGAAATGAGGAAGCGATGTGGTGTAATCAACTTTTGAAATACTCGGGTGAATAAATTGCGCTCGCTCTTTTCCCAAACAAGTTGTCCCTGCCACATCATATGGTTTGACTGTCCTTATTGATGGAGCACAGAACGCATCCAGGCAAGAATTGAAGGATTCCTCCGTTTTTCCCTCACCCCCCACCCCCCAAATTACTGAGAAGCAGGAAATATTTACCAATAGTTGGCAAGAGCTTGGACCTATAAAGGAGGAGAGCTTTGAGACCAGCAAAAACAAGTTTCTAGTTTTGCACAAGTGGTTTAAGGGGTATGTTCAAAGCAAAATAAGCCTCTGAGAGCCCAGCTCTCCTTTAGACACAGATCTAGTGTTGTTTTAGAGCAGTTAAATGCCTGTTGGAAAACCACCCAAGTAACAGATGTTGAGAAAACTGTGAAGCCAATAGCAGAAAGTGTCCATCCCTCCTGGTCAGGTACGAATGCCTGTGGATCAGCTTGGAGACTTAGACAAAACTGTCAGTAGAAACTATGCAATCGCACTTTTCAGGAATTCTCTTTGCAGGACTTTGCTGCAGACAGAAAAAAAAATGGTAGAACAAAGTAGATCATAGCCATAGACAGCAACGCTGCTGCTGAAGGAAATACCACTCTAAAACTAGAACAACTAATTGTCTATCGGGATTCTCAATCATCCAGGTCATGGTTGTCAAGGGTGCTTTTCCAAAAGGCAACTGGACTTTTGGGGGGTTTTTTCCCCCTTCTTTGCTTCTCATCCAAGAAGCTATTTCAGTTCTGCCTGGATGATGGGGAATTTAGAACGAAGGATTCCCTAAGGCTGCTTGAGATTGCAGCTGTGATGAAATGAAAGCAGCAGCAGCATGAAGGTATTACAGGAAAAAAGAGGTTGCTGAGGATGGTTAGGTGGGAATGGGAAAAGTTTCACTGACATTGGTCATCTGATGCCCCCTTTTTGTACTCCAGGACGTCTTCATTTTAGAGAGTGAATGAGGAACACCTATTGGGTGTCCCCTCTTATCAGGAGGTAAGATAGAAGAAGGCATGTTGCCTGGGAAATACTGGGAGTAGAAGTTCATACATCTTAAAGTTAAATATTCCATTTAAAGCATATTTGACAGATAACCCTGCAGTCTCTGTTGGAAGACATCTACTATAGAAATAGAATTTGATATAGTGATTGAAGCACCAGGCTAGAAACCGGGGGATTGTGAATTCTAGCCCCATTTAACACAAAGTCAGTTGGGTGACTTTGAACTAGTCACTCTGTCATTACCCTGGGAAGCAGGTGCTAACACATCACTTCCAAAAAATCTAGTCAAGAAAAATTCAGGGGCTAGTCAAAGTCAAAGCTGAGTCAAAGACACAAGAGAAAAGAACATAAAGGTTCACCACTTTATACCTTCCGAATTTTCCTGATGTCCAGCCTTAACCTTTCATTTTAGCCCATCAGTTCTGGTCATTTTCTCTGGGATAATAGAGAACCTTCCCACTTCATTTGTTATGCCAACTTTCAGTTTCATATTCCACTACTACATCTTCTTTTTTTTGTCAACTAAATATACACAGTTCATTGAACGCTTTCTCTTGAGGCTTGGTTTCTGTGTCTTTTACCATTCTATAGCCCTTCACTAAGCTTGTTCCAATTTGTCACTGTCCTTTTTGGACTGTGGTGCTCAGAACCAAGTATGAATTCCGATAGTACTTATCATTTAATAAAAGGGACGTGTGTGTGTGTGTGTGAAAATGTTTGTGGTGTGGTTCAAGCATAATTTCAAGGAATAGTGCAGGAAAGCCTGCTTTCTGGGGGGGATCATATTTTCATAGAAACAAAACATGAAAAGTATGAAAAGTATGAAAAGAGAAAAAATATAGGTATCTTTATATACAGAACACCTGACATGTGGAGGATTAACTCTTGTCTCTTCCTGAAATCGTCCCTTCTGGTCCTGATGGCTGTGATTTGTTTGTGCATTGCCTTGGGGATGTCTCCTCGTACATCACCTGTTAGATCTGGGCAACGAGAGACAGACTGCGGACATGAAGTGACTTATCAGCTCTTTATTAATAGTAGTAGTGATCCAGCTTGCTCTGTGGTCGGAGGGTTCCCCTTTTATAGGGATCGGGTACGCCCCTCGACCAATCAGAACGATACCTGTTTCCCGTTGTAGCAGCGGACCAGAGAGGAGACTTGCCTCGATATATGCTAATATCTAACACCCCTCCCCTCCTAGACGGAACGTTGCGGTAGGTAACATAGTCTTTTAGGTATGTTGGGGGTTGCCTTACTCGGGAGGAGCGTCGTAGTTCTGGTTGGTCAGAAATGGTTGCAGGATCGGATGCTTTTCCTGTTCCACGCTCTGAAGGTTTCGTGCCCTCGTAGCTGGGGCGTTCCGGAATCTGCTCGGTTGCGTTGTCTGGGGGTTGCTCTGCTTCGTGCTTGCTTTCTTGTTCCGAGCTCGGTTCGCAGGTGTCGTAGTTTTCTATGATGGGGCTCTCGCGTGGCTGACTTTCTGTAGGCAGGGAAATCTCATCTTCGTTTCGATGGTCTGAATGTGCTAGGCGACCCCGAAGTTGATCGATGTGCCTTTTCCAGTTCCGCCCATCTTCCAGCTCCAGCAGATACGATCGTGGACCCGTGATGCCAATGATCTTTGCCGGCATCCACAATGTTCCCCCTGCATAGTTGTGGGTGTATACGGAATCCCCTATGCTAAAAGACCGAATTTTGCTTGTGGAGTCTGGGGGAGCTGTGGCAGAGTAATTTGGGTGAAGACGGTCCAGGTGAGACCGTAAACGGCGGCCCATGAGTAGTTCAGCGGGGCTCCTACCCGTCGTTGCGCTAGGGGTAATATGCTGAATTAAGAGGTAATGGTCAATGCGTGTTTGCCAATCACCTGGACCCATCCTAGCGAGGGCCTCTTTTGCGAATCGCACCATTCTCTCCGCCTGTCCATTTGATGCCGGATGGAATGGCGCGACGAGGGCGTGCCGAATTCCCTGACCTGCTAGATATGTCTCAAATTGCATGGCCTTGAACTGGGGCCCGTTATCGGAGACCAGGAGGTCGGGCAGGCCATGGGTGGCGAAAAGTCGCCGTAGAACCTTAATGACTGCCTCTGCCGTGGTTGAAGTCATTAGGACTACTTCTAGCCATTTTGAGTATGCATCCACAACTATAAGGAAAGTCTGACCTTGGAATGGCCCTGCGAAGTCGATGTGTATTCGCGACCAGGGTGCTTTAGGTTTCTCCCATTCTGTGGCGGGCGCTTCCGGGGGTGCTGGTCTCGATTCCTGGCATGGGTCGCAAGTGGCCACCCACTCCTCTATTTCTTTGTCCATGTTTGGCCACCAAACGTAACTTCTTGCTAACGCCTTCATCTTAACAATCCCCGGATGACCCACATGTAAAGCATCTAATACATTCCTACGTAAAGCATACGGAATAACAACTCGATCCCCCCACAATAAGCAACCTTGTAACACTGAGAGTTCGTCCCGTTTTGACCAAAACACTTTGAATTCCGGGCCCACGTTTCCCTTCGGCCACCCCCTCCAAACCCAAGTTTGAACTTGCTTTATTAAATTGTCTTTAGAGGAGAACCTTGCAACGTCGTATGAAGAAACCGGTCCAGAGTCCAAACAGTCAATGAGCAATACCGGTACTTCTGGAGTGGGGTCTGGCAGAATGTCAGGTAATGGGCAACGGCTGAGTGCGTCTGCGTGTCCGAGAGTGGAGCCCGGTCGATGAATCAATTTGTATGAGTACGCAGCCAGGAAAACAGTCCACCTGGTCATGCGTGGAGAAAGGGAGACCGGAGTGGGGCGGTTTCCCGCCAAAAGTCCCAACAGCGGTTTGTGATCCGTAATCAGTTCAAAATCGCGGCCGTAGAGGTATTCGTGGAAACATTTTACTCCAGCTACAGCAGCCAGCGCTTCCCTGTCCATTTGGCTGTAATTCCTTTCGGCCGATGAAAGAGTCCTGGAGTAGAAGGCGATGGGTGCTTCTTTTCCGTCGGGCATCCTGTGGCTGAGGACTGCTCCAACTCCGAAGGGTGATGCATCGCAGGTCAATACCAGCGGTAGGGTCTGGCTGTATTGGACAAGCAGTGAGTCAGTGGTGAGCAGGCGCTTTACTCCGGCGAAAGCTGCAGCTTCGGATCGTCCCCATTTCCATGGTGCGTTCCTCTGTAGTAGACGGTGTAGTGGCTCAGCAACGGTCGCCTTCTGCCTCAGAAAAACGCTGTAGAAGTTAAGTAGTCCGAGGAAGGCCTGCAACTCGGTCTGATTCCGTGGTGTGGGGGCGTCCTGGATCGCCTTAATTTTCTTTGAAGTGGGGTGTATTCCCTGACCATCGATTCTATAACCCAGGAATTCTACGCTAGGCACGTTAATTTGGCATTTTTCCTTTTTGAGGCGGAGACCCTTTTCTCTGATTCTGGCCAAAACAGTTCTGACTCTTTTATTTAATTGCTCCTCCTTTGCAGCGGACACCAAGATGTCGTCAAAATAGGGGACGACTCCCGGTATCCCTTGCAAAAGTCGTTCCATGACGCTCTGGAACAATCCTGGGGCAATACTCACACCGAATTGTAGCCGGTTGCATTTGAATGCTCCTCTATGTGTCACTATAGTTTGGGCCTCCGCTGTGGCGCTATCAACTGGCAGTTGCTGGTAAGCTTGTGCCATGTCTAATTTAGCAAATACCTTTCCTGGCCCCAACAAGTGCAATAAGTGCTGTACTACAGGCCCAGGATATGCGCTCTGTTGTAGCGCGACATTAATTGTGCATTTATAGTCCGCGCAGATGCGGACTGACCCGTCTGGTTTGACTGGGGTCACGATGGGTGTTTCCCAGCGCGCGTGATCCACCGGCTCAAAGATTCCTTGCTCCACTAACTTATCTATTTCCTTATCTATTTTTGGGCGGAGTGCAAAAGGCACTCGTCTCGGTTTAAGTCGGATTGGCGCCACTTTGGGGTCTAAATTGAATGATATCGGTTTACCCACATACTTACCAAGACCGGGGCTGAACACATCCTCGAGCTCCTTAAAAATCTGTTCAGCGCTGCTGTTTTCCACGGCGTTGATTCCGGTGACTTCTAACCCCAGGGCTTCAAACCAATCAAGCCCCAGAAGGTTCTGTAATGGCGCGCTGGCGATGGTCATGGGCAGCTGGGCTACGATGTCCTTGAAACGGATCTGGAATGTGCCTTGGCCCACGATGGGGACTTGGTTCCCCTGGTAGTCTCGTAGCAGGACGTCTGGAGCGCGTAGTTGGCTCTTTCTGAGGCTAGGGATAGCCTGTTTCATGGATGCCCATGAAATGATCGTCAGGGTTGATCCTGTGTCAACTTCTAGCTCGCAAGGTGAGCCCTCCAAGAGGACTGTGACTCTCAGCCTTTTGGGCCGCTTGGGGCGGACCTGATTTATCGTGGTGAGATACGTTCGCAACTCCTCTCTCTGGGTCAACTCTATCTCACCATCTATATCCTGAAAATACTCTCGTTGAGCATCTTGATAGAACGCTCTCTCAGCTCTTTGCGTGTAGTCTCTCTGGGGATACGCTCGCTCAGCTCCTTGTGTGTAATCTCTCTGGGAATACGCTCGCTCAGCTCTTTGTGCATTTTCTCTCTGGGTAAACACTTGTGGATTTCTCTCTGGGCGCCCTTTTTGATTTCGCCAAGCCCCTGGGTTGGGCTTCTGTTGGCAGTACATGGGTGGCTGCCGTGAGGCAGGGACTTCGCTCCGGCACACTCGTGCGATGTGCCCAAATTTGTTGCAGTGTGAACAAACAACGTTCCTGAACCTACAGGTAGACCTGGGGTGATTCCCTCCGCAACTTGCGCAGGGCGGCAAGCGGGATCCGGGTCTCCCCCCAGGCCTCACGTGACTGCTCCGCATCAGGTGACTGTCCTCGAACTCGGGATCCTCGTAGTCAGGGCTTGTGTCCTCGTAGTGCACTCTGGTCTGCCTTGGTGCTGGCTGGTTTACGCTGAAACCTCGTTGTATGGTTACCGATGATTTCTCTGCTGACTCTGACGCTCTTGCTTCGTTTAGCGCTATCTGTAGGGTTAAATTCGGGTTTGCCAACAGCTTCTTTTGTAGTGAAATGTCTCTTAACCCACAGATGAGCTGCGCTAAGATGTGCTCGTCCAGATCCCTGAACTCGCAGTGAGTTGCTGCTTTACGCAGGGCTGCAACATATTGATTGATGGATTCTCCCGCCATCTGGTTCCGCGTGTTGAATTCCTTGCGGCAAACATGGCGGGAAGGTTTTGGCGCGTAATGAGTTTGTAGAGCCTGTTGCAACGCCGTCCACGATACTGCCTGTATTGGAGTAGGCGCGGTGAGGTCTCTGGCCATGTTGAAGACTTCTTTTCCGCAGTAGCCGAGGAAGATGTTTTTCTTCCCGGGCGTCGGTGATCCCCGTGTATTCGTTCGCTTCGAGAAAACACTCGAATCGAATCATGAAGGCTTCCCACTCGTCGTTCGCTGGGTCGAATGGAGCGGGGGGAGTGTGCATCGCCATCTTCTCTTGTTTGAATTTGCCGCGCTGCGGTGACCCGAGATGGCTGCCGGAATTTCTGCCGAATTCCTGGGCTGGATCGAATCCGGAGATTCTGGAGTAGCGTTCTTCGTCCTATCTGCCTCTCAATCCCACCTTCGTCGCCAATGTTAGATCTGGGCAACGAGAGACAGACTGCGGACACGAAGTGACTTATCAGCTCTTTATTAATAGTAGTAGTGATCCAGCTTGCTCTGTGGTCGGAGGGTTCCCCTTTTATAGGGATCGGGTACGCCCCTCGACCAATCAGAACGATACCTGTTTCCCGCTGTAGCAGCGGACCAGAGAGGAGACTTGCCTCGATATATGCTAATATCTAACATCACCTCTCAGGTTTCCAGGTTTTTCTTGAGAGCTGTGACCATTAGAGGAGAGAGCTGTAACCTCCCTTAGTTGGGCTATTGGCAACTGGCTGCTGTGTCTCTTTTGTAGTGGTCGTGTTTTGGTCTGTGACTGTAAATAAAGTATTATTATTAACTCTTGGATTATAGGAAGTGGACAGGCTATTTTTGCCAAATTCCAGTTCTCTTTGCAGTTGATTTATAACTATACCGGAGCAGATAATGTGATGGGAAAAGAATAAGCAAATTAAATCTACATTGTTGAATTAAAATGAAGCCCATCCAAATAAGTATTCTGTGTCCTATAATGCTACCACTCAGAACTACTGGGAGCTTTCTTGCTTTTAAAGAGTTCGTAGTTTTCTTATGCAAGTAACAGTTCAGTCATCACAATAAATAGCGGTTGCCTGTTTATGAACTTTGATGTGAACGCAACCCACAGACGACGTGGAAAGCCAGAAGAAGCAGAGTGAAGCTTGTCTTCCAGTAAAGTGTGAGAAGAATGCTGAGTCTACCAATAAGTCTATAAATCATGGGAGGGAGGGGTTTTCCCATACACTGTTTTTCCAATGAATTTTTTTTTTTTTTTTTGTATTTTAAAAAAATCTACTTTGGTTTGCAAGTAGCTAAAACCTACAGCAGCCTTACAGCAAGTGACAGAAAGAAAAAAAATCCTTTCTGAATGAAAGTGTAGAGAACGAAACTGATGCAATACGAAGCACAAGCCTTTTTTCAAACTACTAATCTTTAGCTAACAGATGGAAAATCCTGTTTTCACATAGAAAACGAAGCAAAAGTGTCCCTTGCAAAAAAAAAAAAATAATCTTCTTTTATGCAGCTATTCACAGCCAACATATATTTCCTCTCTTCAAACAGAAGATGCTATTCCTTCTGTTTCTCATATTCAGAGGATGGTTGCCTGCAAATAGGCAAATCATAGATAATAGTTACTGCAACAATGACAACTAAATCACACTAAACATTCATTAATCATGTAGAGTCATTTTTGGTAGAGTTGTGTTTTTTGAGGAAAATTTGCTGTCAAATATACAGAAGTATAGCTACATAACAGGGTGGCTCAGTGGCTAAGATGCTGAGCTTTTCGATCAGCAAGGTCGGCAGTTCGGTGGTTCGAATCTCTAGTGCCACATAACAGAGTGAGTTCCCGTTACTTGTCCTAGCTTCTGCCAACCTAGCAGTTCGAAAAAAATGTAAGTAGACAAATAGGAACCATTTTTGGTGGGAAGATAACAGCGTTCCATGCACCTTCGACGTTTAGTCATGCTGGACACATGACCCACAGAGACACCGCTGGCTCTTTGGCTTTGAAATGGAGATGAGCACTGCCCCCTAGAGTCGGGAACTAGCATATATGTGCCAGGGGAATCTTTACCTTTTATAGCTACAAAAATTAATAATAATGTAGGGCTTTCATCTTTGACCAAGGACTCAAATGAACAATTTATACTGTCTAACTACTTTTCTAAGATAGCTTAATTTTTTTCTGAGTACTTTCTGAATACTTTTTAATTTTTTATTGTTTTTCTAACACAAACACAATACTGAAAGAGGAAATCTACACGTAATTTGCAGTTGTGGTTTTTTAATTTGCATTGTTGTCAACTTTAAATTAGTCTTTTTTTAACCATTACAATCATGTTTTTGAGAATACTCTACAGTGACATTTTTTGCCATTATTCTTCCCCACATTTTTATCTTTTTTAAAAAAATGTTCAGTGCTGATTAATTTTGAAGATTAATCAGCTCCTTACTTAAGGCAGTTGTGCACATTTATATTTTTAATTAATTCAGTTAAAAAGAAAAAGAGTGGAACTTTGACTTGTACCTTGGTATAAATTTAATTAAAGAGAAGGCACTTCACAAATAGTCACCCATGCTTTAGAAGTTGGATGACTTATATCAATCAAAATAAAGAACTTTACCGAAAACCCAATATATCCTGGTTTCCATTCAAGGGTCCATCCATCCAACATCCATATCAAAAATCCCAAATGAAAAGTTGTCAAATGCTTTCTCATTTTCCAAAGATATTATACTGTAGGTTTTCAGTCTTAAATATGAAATCGATATTATCAATTAAAAGTCTAATAATACCAGAAGCTTTATATGGCCCAATATATCAGACCCAGCTAAGTGTAGCGCAGTTGAAGAAATATTCTGTAATATCCGTCTTGAAATTAGATGAAATCTTATCCTCTACCACAGTTGTCAAACCTTGGCAACTTGAAGAGGTGTGAATTTCCCATCCAATTTGAAAATGGGTTGAATCAAACTGAATTGCAAAGAAAAAATACAGAAATATTTGTAGGCAGATAGCTCTTCAATTCCTCTATTTTGAACCCCAGGACTGATCCTTCCAGGTCCAAAATGGGGTATATTATCTTTTGCATCAGCAACCAATTTCTGCCCTTTCCTCAATACCATTTTAATCTAATTGTCAATTTTAGGGTAATGTTCACTTCTGCGAGCCCAACTTGTTTAAATTCAGCTTTACAGCAATTCATCTGAAAATTAGCTTTAAAAAAATATAGTCCACTTCTGAAGGTTTATTTGTATCGCTATTCTTACAAATATGCAGACTACACTAAATGGAATTTTCATGAAAAATGGATTTAAAATATTTGATGTGACAATTATATGATAATCCTGGCTGCCAAAAATGGTGGGTCCATAATGCAGCTTTGAACAAATGTTAAATCTCCCAAATGATTATGCTACAATATTCCAACACACAAGATCCTCTTGGGCATTTTAAAAGTGTGATAGGCAAGGGAATCGATACCTCAGGTAATTTCCAATTCGTCAAGCCTATCGTTAGATACAAGCATTGAAGATCATTATTTAATCAAGCCGATCTCTTCGTCAGAGTTGGAAATCCAATAGCTAAGAGTGACATCTTGTGGGAAATGACGGTGCTGCAAGAGATTCCAAGTGACCAAGTTTAGCTCTTCCCACTTCATTCAGCCAGGCAGAATCAAAATTCGTCCAAAAATGAATGCCTAAACTGAGGCCAGACAAGAGGAAATATCTTTCAGAAAATCAAAGTTTCTCTAAGTCATTCCCAAATATTGACCTGATTCAATTCACTCCTGTTGGAAGAAAAATCCGGTTTGGTTCCATGCCATGAGAAAGGCACTGGAAATAAAATGGACCCTGATTGGAAAGAAGGTTTTATTGATGAGCGATTGTGGCCTATTGGCCGCCGGCCTCTCCAGCAGTCGAATCAGAGGAGATGTGGGAGTCCAGGTCAGCATCAAGGCAATCTGAGAGTTCCTAGGGGGAAGAGGGAATGGAGCTGGCAGAGAGAGAGAGGGGCGGAGCCTGGGCCATCCGTCAACCCGCAGATGGAGAGTGAACAGCCTCCAGGTCTGGAGGTGGTTGATGAAGAAGAGGAGGAACTGATGGGTCCAGTGCATGACGCGCGGCTGTGCAGAAGGCAAAGAAGTGGAGAGCAGTGGAAAGCCGTGGGCAATCCTGGGGAAGGAAGAGCCACTGCTGCTAGCGAGGCCCCACCCTAGCTCTGGTGCAGCAGTCAGTTGCTAACCGGTTTACTATCAGTTTGCTTGTGCATGCACTTGCGTGCGTGTGCAAAAACTTCTGCGCATACACAGAAGCATCCGGATGGGTGGGCAGAGTCTCCCTCCTCCGCCACTACTGGTTCAGCCAAACTGGGCCGAACCGGCAGCAACCCACCTCTGCTCTGGTGATAAAAGGCAGGAGGCAGAGATGAATAGGAGTGGCAGACAACTATTCATCTTCCAGACTGACAGACTTGTTAGCCTGCGAGATAAACTTTTTACTGGGGATGCCAACACTCCTAATAAAGGAATCTTTTGAGTTCACATCAGAGGATTTGTCATGTTTGGGAAGCTGGATCAGAACATGAGCAGAACCAACAACAGCATGTAATTTTGGGACAGCTGACAAATTATATTGATGAGTGGGAGGATTTTTATACAGTTTGAGATGCTTCAGGGGTTTGTACAATGTAGTGAGCCTGGTGTCTTTTGCTGTTCTAGTGATGGTGGGTTAATCCTATTATGTCCTAAAGGTCCTGTCCTTCTTACTCCCATTAGCTGGAACTGAGGATGTTTTGTTTATGAATATGGTAGATTGGCTCGGATTTCTTAATGGGCACAAAACATCCATCTCAAAAGATTTCAGGCATCTGCTGGAGGCTGTTAGGGCTGCTTTCTGCCTTTGTTAAGATTGCTCTCCATTTCTCCTTTGGGGAAATATAATATTCTGCCTTTTTTAATATTTTCCAAGATATTTCATTCTTCTAAGGGGTGTGGCTTCCCACATTCCTTTGAAGACGGGGTGTGTAACTCCTGCTTTTGTTTCAACTCTAATGACTGGGAAGTCATGCAGATATATCAGAAGATCATGAATGGGTAGGAATGAAATCTGTAGCCAGATTTTAAGCTTCGGGAGGCTTATGGAGAGAAATCAGTGCAGTGTCTGGCAGAGATTTAATGCTCCTTATACCCGCATCTCTGAAGTTAGATGAGCTGGTCTTACTCTTGACACTTTTTAAAGGGTTTATGATATGCAGTGGATGTCCCAAAGGCATTTTTTAAAAAGGCAACTGGATTTTGTTTTCCTTGAAAACATTTTCCTTCTCATCCTCGAAGCTTCTTTAGTTCTGACTAAATGGTGGAGAATGGAAGGATTTATATTCCTTACAGTCATCTGTTCGTTAACACTATTTCTGAGAGTTGTTGAAACCACTTTATCTGAGGCCCTAAGGCTCAGATAAACCTGCAAGTGGCTCAGATAAACCTAGGGATCCGATAACTTTCCACCATTCAGTCAGAACTGAAGAAGCTTCTTGGATGAGAAGCAAAATGTCTTCAAGGAAAAACAATGTCTAGTTGCCTTTTGAAAAAGCACCTTTGGGACAACCAGGATCTGGATGAGTGAGAATCTCCATAGATACATGCAGTGGATGTTTTAACCTTTGCACAGTATTCATTTCAGAGCTTGAACGAAACAGCTGAATAAAGCCAGGATGCTTGCCCAGGTAGGGAGGCCAAATAAACTCCTAAAGAGACATACATAACATGTGATTTTTCAGGAAGTCCTCTGTAGTTGAGATTTTATCAATTTGCATTGTTATTACAGATTTCTAGAGGTTATGAAAAATCTTCTAAAAATACTTCTGAACGCTGGAAAGATTTTATTAATGTATTGTTTATTAAAATTATATGCCGTTCATCTCTCAATCTAGCAACTCTGGGCAGCATATAAATTCAAGAAAGAAATAAAATGTGAGAGATTTGAAAGAAAAATCAACCTGAGATCACCAAGAAAATCAGCCTACTGATACATATTCTGATAGACTATCATTGCCTGTCATTAGGCAAAAGTGTGCAAGTGCAATCATAGACATGGCTGGAATAGATGCTACTCTGAAGTTAGAATATAAAAACACATGTAATATACAAATGGTAAAATGCAGAGTTAATGCATCACTCTCTGTAAAACTTCCTGCTGCTTTCTTAGAAATACCCGTTGCTCTTTCCCCCTATTCATAGAAATTGTAGACTTTAAACCGCAGCTGATAAACATGTGGTAACAAGGACTTAAAGCAGGGATGTCCAAAGTTGGGAACTTTAAGGCTTGTGGACTTCAACTACCAGTATTCCCCAGCCAGATGGCTGGGGAATTCTGGGAGTTGAAGTCCACAAGATGGCTGGGGAATTCTGGGAGTTGAAGTCCACAAGTCTTAAAGTTCCCAACTTTGGACACCCCTGACTTAAAGGATGCAGTCAGCTCAAGAGTTGACTTAGTAGGCACAACTGTTTATTAAATTCATGGGTTACCTCTCTAACCAATAAGTCAACTCTGGGCAGCTTACAAACCATAAAAAGATAAACCTGAAAATAATAAAAAATATAATTACAATTACAACACCATATGAAAACTGGAACCAACGAGATTGATGGCATGGAGATAAGAATTTCCCCTTACTCCATCAACCACTTCCAGCAGTGCACACACCCCTCAGGGCCCCAAGTCAACCAGCCTAGTTTGGATTTTGATCTATTTCCGGAAGCCTGGAAGAGTGGGAGCAGTTCTCACTTTGGATGACAGAATATTCCAAAGGGCCAGGGCCACAGAAGAAAAGGTTCTTCTCCTTGCTTGTGCCAGCTAAAGTTCCAGAAGGCCTCTTCTGCTGGAGCCAATGGGCCAGACATTGGGGGCAGATGGCTGCTCAGGTCTTATGCAACTACAAGGCTAAACATACATGTTTTCATCTTAAAAATGGGCCCTCAGGTTCCATCCACTATAGCAGAGTCTGAGGCCCAAAAAAGAGACAGAGATATTCAGGGGTGGCCTTCAAAAATTTCAGCAACGGGTTCTCTGCCTGGTTGCTGGGTGGGCGTGGCCATGGTGGGCGTGGCCTAGTCGGCTTCCTGTACCATGGTGGTGGTGGGGGGACGTTTTCACCTTCCCCAGGATCTGAAGGCTTTCCTTGAGCCTCTGGGAGGGTGAAAACTGCCTCCCCTGGGCTCCGGAGGCCCTCTGAAGGCCAGAAATGGGCCCATTTCCAGAACTTCTAGGAGGCTCATTTTTCCCAAGGCTCCGCACAGGTCCTGCACTCATCTCACATCCAAAATGGACATGTGGAGGGGCACTCCTGGGAGGGGCCAGCCAGGGGTGGGATTTGGAGGTTGTTCGAACCGGCCATAACATTAGCTACGGGTTCTCGTGAACCAGGGCGAACCCTTAGCAGCCCATCCCTGGAGATATTCCAATGAATATTTGGTACCAGTGGGATCTTTTAAAAAAAAAACAGTTTTATTGGTTTTTTAAAAAATAAAAAGGAAAGGGGTGGTGGAATAAGTTACAAATTTTGGCAGTCACAATATGTAGGAGGTGTCCCCTCCCCCCATGCTCATAATTTCCATTTATACATAGATTAATTTAATACTAAATAATAATATTTTGTCAGCATATAAACTTTTATCTTCAAATAATTTCAATCAATTTATATCAAGCAGATTTCAGTGGGATCTTTTTTAAGTGGGAACTGTGAGCTGAAAGTACAACAGAAATATAAAGGGACTGAGGAATGGCAAAAACAACAACAATCCTAAAGCCCTAGTTTTCAAACAAAGCTCTCATATTCTATATAATGAAGTCTATAGTTTTGCTAAATTTCAAACCAATACAGTAAAAATCTTGCAACGGTAAAAACAGAGAAATGAAATGTAAATATAATAACAAAATAATTAAACAATAAAATAAGCAATGAAAATTGCAGAAATATGAGATTAAAAGATAGGTGGGGGAAAGCAGGAAATGCAGGAGAGGTGGGGTCTGCACTGGTACTCCCCCATTGGGTCCACAGGCCAATTGGCAATGCCAGGTCTTCAGACCCTTGCAGAAGGATGCAGGGGAATCTCACCCTGCCTGGATGAGATGGTTCATCGGGTATGCTGGACCTGTGCCATTAAGGGCCTCAGAAGTAACTTCAAACTGCCTTTGGAAGCAGACTAGCATCCTGTGCATTTTGTGGAGCAGAGGTGTAATATGGAGCATTCTAGAGACCTCAAAGATTGCTCACACTGCCACACATTGTACCAGCTTTTGAATGGATTTCAGGGGTTGCCCCATTGTTGTAGCCCAGGTGAGAGATGACTTGGATTTGAGTGACTGAGTGCAGGGGATCCAGATCCAGGAAAGGTCACCGACGGTGCACAAAGTGAAACTGTGCAGAGGCTCTGCTAGCCACATCTGCCGCCTGTTGTTTCAGCGGGAGTCATGAGTCCAGGAGAACCCCTAAGTTGTGAACTGGATCTGAGCAGGGTAATGCAACCCCATTGAGAACTAAATATGACAAAAACCTGGAACATGAGGATCCATGCACCCAGTCTTGCCAGGGTTCAATAAAAGCCTATTGTCCCCCCATCCAGGCCCTATAGCTTACAAGCACTGTGAGAGGGTAGTAACAGCATCGCTCAGGTCATCAAGCATGGAGATGTGTATAGCATTATCAGCATACTGATGATACTTCAACCCACGCTCCCAGATGATCTCATTCAAAGGCTTCATGTAGGCATTAAACAGGACCCGAGAGATTTACATGTTCTTTTCTCTAATGATATGTTTTATGCACTCCTACTGAGAAAGGTAACCTCCATGGTGAGAAAATTTTAACTTATGACCAGCAATTCAATACAAATTACATCAAGTCTTGGTTTCTTCCAAAAGAGTGAACGAAAAACCAGATTAAATATGAAACTGAAAGGTCTTCTGTGTCAATTCTGCACCACTTTCCACCACTGGGAGAAGCACCATCGACAAGTTATCAGTCAGAATGCCTCAAAAAAAGTTGTTTTGTTATCTTGGATTAGAAGATAACTTTTTCATGTAAATAACAATACTTTTAATATTGAAAGTTGGACCAATGCATCCACCTCTACCTAGAGAAATAGACTGGGATGTAGACCTTTAAGCCTAGCCTATTGGGCGCAACATTCTAATTAAAAGCCCTTAAGACATGCAAATCTAAAGGAGACACCTGTATATAGGTTGCTCTTATTCTAATCTATTGGCCATACTCCCTCATATATTTAGAGGCTATGCATTAAGTTTGTCAAGAGGATAGTGCTTATAGTAAAAGGATCCCAGTAGCACTTTCTTAAGCAATGGCAAAACAAGACCTGCCTGGCTAATTTTTGGTTTCAAGGTAAGAGAGAAGTGAACTTTTGCAGTTACACCTTAAGGGTTAACAGCATTTAAGCAAGCTACTAAATGCCAAAAGAATAGGAGCCAACTAGATACCTCATCATCCTTATAGTGCCATTTCCCAGGAAAAATTGCTCAACCAACATGTTACTATTTATTATTTTGTCTCAATCTCCATTGTGTGAGATCAATATTTCAGTGCTTCTAGCAAAAACCTTCAATTATATTTCTAAAAAATGCACAGCCCTTCTTTAAAAATTGTGTTTGGTTAAATAAATGGCATGGAGACAAGGATTCATGTTGGATTTGCCTTGAACAAAGAACAGAAATCCAATGTTGAGCAATTAAAAAAAGACAGTTCTATAATATTTGTGCAATACACCCGATGGATCAGAGCTGCCTTTCTGACACCCCGCCCATAATTATGAATAGTTTGCATCATTAGATATTTCTTATATACTCATTCAGCAATGTATTACGTACATTGTTGAATATAATAAACAGACTTGTGGAATCTTTTCATGAATATTGTAGTCAATTAAGCAATACTTTGTTATAATTTTGTTCACCAGGGTATCAAGCCCTTTTAATTTTTTGCAACCATCTTTAGCTTAAACAATAACAATTTTTAAATATTAATTACTTCCATCATACATGTAATTATTTCATTTTTGCTAATTATTTCTTACACTCCAATATATTGGCAAATGTAAATCATATTACACCCTAATGTATAGATCTCTAATCTTAACTATCACTAAAATAAAATAATTTTTAAAAATTCACTACTGTTATTTTTATTTGAGTCGCAGTGGCACAGTGGCTAGAGTGCAGTACTGCAGGCTACTTCTGCTGATCACCGGCTGCCAGCAATTTGGCAGAGCGAATCTCACCAGGCTCAAAGTTGACTCAGCCTTCCAATCCTGCCGAGATCGGTAAAATGAGGACCCAGATTGCTGGGCAATATGCTGACTCTGTAAACCACTTAGGCTGTAAAGCATATAAAGCGGTATATAAGTGCTATTGCTATTTGGAAAAAAACATTTTTGAGGATATATTAATACCAAATTAATTAGATTGCAGTATAGCTTATTCCTAATATAAGCACATTTGTGTCAATCTATAAGCACATACACACATTTGTGACTAGAAGGAGAAACTATTTTTTATTTATTTATTTATTTATTTATTTATTTATTTATTTATTTATTTATTTATTTATTTATTTATTTATTTATTTATTTTCCAAAGAATTTTATTGGTTTTTACACATATATGTGGAAAGGTAAAGGGATATACAAAATTTTTTGGCAGCTCCCACACTAGTGATAGAAACCCATCCAACACACACAATTTTTACAATCTTAAAAACAAAATATAAAAGACAAGCAGAAAACAAGATCTTATTCTATATTGTCAACCATGTGTTCATTCATTTTCCTATTTATTTATTTATTTCTACTTTGGCAGCCACATGGTTTTAATCAATTCTGGACAGTTCACATCATAAAAATAATGTACATACACTAGAATATATTTACAAGCAAAAAAGAGTGTGTTGTAAATATACTGCTAAAAACAGACTCTCGGTTGTATTAAAAAAATAAATGAATATAAAATAAGTACACTAAGCGCTTATAAAGGTCAACTGTGCTTATGGTCAACTGTTTCTATGTTATACAAGAAGAAATTTTTAAAAATGACCTCTTCCAAACAAAGTGGCCTTTTGCAGCTGTTGAGGATAAGCCCAAAATAACCCAGTCATCTTGCGCATCAGACAGTGACTACAGCTGTGCAAGGCAGCCCAAAGGGGTGTTTTATGCAGCACAGGAGTGTAAGAAAAGCAACTCTCTTCAAATGAATAATGCCTGTTTCCAGCTTGTGTAATTGTTCTCAGAAGTTGCTCCTGGATGTTATCTATCTTTGTCTCTTTGTGAAGCAATGCCCATAGGAGAGGCAGCTGGAAAAATCTTCCAAAGCAGCAGGGTGAACCTAGCAAAAAGACTCATCTGTAGGTTTGAAGAGAAATACTTTGCATTGTCACACATAGTATAGGGCCTATTTCTAATACTTTAGGCAGCTAACAAAAGGGAATATTAATGACAGGGCATCCAAAAGGTTTCAGGTCTCCTAGCCTGTTATGTTAGTCTACCTACAAAAAACAGTCCGCAAAAATAAGACTGGACCCTATCAAGGGTTTATCTAACGCATCATTTAGTTCTTACTAAGGGGAGCAGAGGTTCAAAAATAGGATGCCAGTGGAAATGCAACCTCCCACAAGGAATTAACCCAAGGCATCTCAGAAATGAGTTTTCTGGCTCAATTGAGTTCTACAACCATGTCTGAGATTCCTTGGGCTAATTCCTCAGGAATCTGTATGTGTGCACATGCAAATTTTCTCTCTTGAAAATGAGAATCTTTCAAAAATTGTATTTAAAAAATTGAGCAAGTCAAAATGAAATAATTGAGACACCGAGGGTCATTTAAGAAGCTTAAAGGATATATCAAAAATAAAAAGCTAAACACACTTATAAGAAAAATCTAGCAAATATAAACAATATACTACAAAGTGAAAACAATAAATGAGTGCCTAAAAGAAGGGGTAGGAGCATTACAGGAGAACATAAAAGGTTAGTATGTCGAAAACTAGATCTACCAAGTAACAAAGCACTTTAATAACATGGTAAACTAGTGCTCAGGAAATCTAGTTTATAGCACAGATCATCGTCAGATGAATTTTGGGTGCTGCTGCACAGAACCTGGAAACGTACATTGAGGCAGGATTGGTATCTGAAACTAAAAGGATGGTATAAAATTAGCCAGTAAGTCATGGGTATTTGCACCATTTTTGTAAGCAAAAATTCTTTATCAAATAATCCCAGTTCACGTATCTTTTTTTAAAAAAAATGAAAATGCTGTACAATTCGGCTTGTGGGAATACTTTGATGAATAAAAAAGAAAATCAGTTCCAACATTACATATAAATTTAGGAGTCCATCTCCATAATATAGGACATGTTGCATCAGCTTCAATGCAAACGTCCCTCCAGAGGGATACTGAAATGATCTCAAGGCTATTCTTTTATCATCTGGGTGACTGGCATCAAAGCTAGTTCTTGGGACCCTTGACGTTCTGGTGGCATTCGGTATCTGACCTTTTTCCAAAAGGAACCATTTGCTGAAGAAGAGCCTTTCTTTGTGATGTCCCCGTTCCATCTGATAGCTCCCTGTTTTTGCTTGATGTATCTAATGGACTCTGGCATGTTGCTGTAATCCTTTATCTTATTCATTTCGATCAGGATAGTTTTCATTCCATCAGGTATAAGAGCATGATACATTGCTATATTCTGCTCAGGAGCCTCTTCTGAACTGGACAACCCAGCTACTAGAATCATAATCAGCCTCCTG
Source organism: Natrix helvetica (assembly GCF_964273705.1). Taxonomy (NCBI): domain Eukaryota; kingdom Metazoa; phylum Chordata; class Lepidosauria; order Squamata; family Natricidae; genus Natrix; species Natrix helvetica. Next base: position 34,966,245 of record NC_138549.1, read on the forward strand.
CTTTGCGTAATGCTTTCATCAACAACGTTGACCAACGCTATAAATCACCACAGAGAAAGATTGCATCAGATGTTAATATCCACAAACTTATATTGTTTTAGATACACATGGATGACACAAGAACGGGCCAACAACAAAGCCTAGAATCAAGACCATTTCTATATACAAGAAAATAATACTTTAACAAGTCTTGAAATATAGACTTCTTGAAAAAATAGAACAAGAAATTAATCACTGAATGCTTTTAAAGTGTTACTACATAAAGGCCAAAATAGGTGCTGTAAAAATGAATGCATCTCGCACTCCTTGTCGTGTAATTCAACAGAAGGCACCATAACATAGGTATGTATGTGTAGGGGTCAGTGGTGGGTTCCAAATTTTTTAACAACCGGTTCTCTGCTGGGTGCGTGTGGCTAAGTGGGTCACGGGACATAGTGGGCATGGCCAACTCTATTCTATGTCACTTGTGTGGGTGATACCTGTATGGGACAAGCATGATTGGGGAGGGAAACCAGGGGTCTCTAGTGGGGGGGAGGGGCATGAAGAAAGAAAGATCCAGCCTGTGTGCATGTGTGCACATGTGCAGCTAGACTGGGAAAGCTGGCTGCAAGAGGAAGAGAAGCTGGGTAAGCTGTTTTTCAGGTCAAAAAACGGCCTGAAAACATGGCCATTTTTCCGCCTTCTGGAGACTGGAAACGGGCCCATTTCCGGACTTCTGGAACTTCCAGGAAGCCAATTTGTTACCCTCCTAGAGCCTCCATGTGGGCCCTGCACTTAACTGGCATTCAAAATGGGCCGCACTATAAAACTATGCAATCCTGCATTGTTTATATACATGCATATTTGGCCCATTTATATCCTTGATCCCAGCTGCAGATTTCTCTGGGTGCAATCATAATGAGCGGCTTTGAAAATTCCTCATATTGCTTTCAACAGAGCACTGATTTGAGAAATTAAAATGATTTAAATGATAAGTCTGCAGATATAAAAGGAGATCAAGACAGGGCATATTATTGTTACTGTTATTTTCTTTTCTAAAAATATTCCCATTTTTAGTAGCAGAAATCTTCCTTCTTTAATCATTCTCCTCATTATCCCCATTTTTTTTAAAAAAAACCTCTGCCTTTGTTTTCATATGATATAAAATGCTGCATGAATTGAAGAGGACTTTAAGATTTTGGACTGCATAAATAATTAGGTCTATTGTACCAGATTGTGTGCAAAGACCACTTGCCAATCTGTATGGATGCTCTGAGCGAGATGGGAAGTCTCAAAATTCAATATATAAGTAAAACAAATAGTAAATAAGCAATATCAGACTGGTTACATTTACCTTTTCCTGGCAAATCATCCCTGCCAGGTATAAAGAGACTGTATCCACACTGTTTTTCCAGAACGTCAGGCAGTACTTTCAGTACAAAGTCAATGTGGCTGCTGATTTTTGGATATAACACATAGGCATCATAGATTTTTCCATCTGAAACTGACAGTATAAGACAAAACTGCTTCAGAAATTATTAACAACCTCCATCCCCAATAGATGAAACAGTTGGAAGTAGGATTGATTCCAGAACAAACCATGTCTGTTTTATATTGAATGATGATGAAAGTAACAAATGGGCATTTATATCAGTGTTTCTCAACTATGACAATTTTAAGGCGTGTGGACTTCAACTTCCAGGACTCTCAAGTGTAAGCTGAGGAATCCTGGGAGTTGAAGTCTAATAACTTTAAAGTTGCCAAAATTCAGAAACACTTTGTATAATTATATTTGTATAATGCTCAGGTTTGTATAATGCTCAGAGCGTGAGTAGTGCAGAGGCCTAGAGGTGAAGACGCTTGCACCCCACTAGTCTTTCAGAGTTCAATACTAGGCATTAACAGGTGTTTCTTAATCAGGGCTCAAAGAGAAAATATCTGCTGCAAACTCTGCATAAGTGTCAGGGAGGGCACCCCAAAGCAAGGGATTACAGGGTCATTCATATATATATATATATATATATATATGTATGTATGTATGTATGTATGTATGTATATGTATATGTATATGTATATGTATATGTATATGTATATGTATATGTATATGTATATGTATATGTATATGTATATGTATATGTATACATACATACATACATACATACATACATACATACATACCGTATTTTTCGGAATATAAGACGCACTGGAGTATAAAACGCACCAAGGTTTTGAAGAGACAAATTTTAAAAAAAGGTTTTTTCCACTCTGCAAACCTCCCAAAAATGGCCCATTTTTCGCATAAACGGGCCCATTTTTTTCCAAAAAAAGGGCATGAATAGCCCTTAGGATGATTGTAGAGTGTTCCTGGAGGGGGTGGGGGCAAAAACAAGCAAAAAAATGGCCTGTTGTTTTGCAAAAATGGGCCCTTTTTTGTCAAAAAAAGGGAATTAGGAAGCTTATAGAGTGCTTCTGGGGGCTGGGGGGGGGGCAAAATTGAGCAAAAAACAGGCTGGTTTTTTGCTCATTTCTGTCCTCCCCAGCCCTCAGCAGCTCTCTGAAAGCCTGCTACAAGCTATGCACGGCCATTTTGGTGAAGGGGGAGGGGTTTCAGGAGGCAAAAAAATACTGTATTAACTGTATAAGACGCACCCAGATTTTCAGCCTCTTTTTTGAGGGAAAAAGGTGCGTCTTATACTCCAAAAAATATGGGTAAATAAATGTTTATTTTTTTTAAAGAAAACACAAGGTCTGAACATTTTAGGCTCTCTCTATATATATATATGTGTGTGTGTGTGTGTTTGTGTGTGTGTTGTATTTGTGCTGATAAATAAATAAAGGGATATATATATATATATATATATATATATATATATATGTGTGTGTGTGTGTGTGTGTGTGTGTGTGTGTGTGTGTGTGTGTTACAACCCCTGGTATACACACACACACACACATATATATATATATATATATAATTTATTATTATTATTATTTATTAGCGTTTATATACCGCCCCCTCTCCCGAAAGGGACTCGGGGCGGTGTACAGTCCGTATCAAAATACAACAGATTAAAACTTAGTAATAACTACATAAATACATGTATGAGAGGAGGATAAAATATGCCAAACTGTACAGCTAAATAAATAAATCGATACAAAAGTTTAAAATCCCAATGTCTTATCAGGTTAAATTTAAAACACTAACCCTCTAAAAACCAGTAAGAATGTGTATGCCAGGAGGTAGACGTTATAAATTATGCCAGACCAGCCAGTTGGAACAGGTGTGTCTTCAGTTTCTGTCGGAAGGAGCGGAGGTCAGTAGTGGTTCTAATGTCGGTGGGGAGGTCATTCCAGAGGGTTGGGCCCATCACAGAGAAGGCTCTACTCCTCGGTGTCACCCGTTGGCATTGCCTCGTGGACGGCACCAGGAGAAGGCCCTCCCTGTGAGAGCGGATTGGCCGCAGGGATGTATGTGGGAGGATGCGATCCCGCAGGTAACTAGGCCCTATGCCATGGAGCGCTTTAAAGATGGTGATCAGAACCTTGAAACGCACCCGAAAGACCACAGGCAGCCAGTGCAGCTCGCGCAGGAGAGGTGTTACGTGGGAGTACCTAGTACTCCCCATGACTACCCGCGCAGCTGCGTTCTGGACTAGCTGCAGTCTTCGGGCGCGTCCCAAGGGAAGCCCCATGTAGAGAGCGTTACAGTAGTCCAGGCGAGACGTCACCAGTGCATGAGTGACTGTGCGTAGGGCATCACGGTCCAGAAGGGGGCGCAATTGGCGCACCAGGCAAACCTGGTGGAACGTCCCCCTTGCCACGGCTGCCACATGATCATCCATTGACAGCCGGGCATCTAGGAGGACGCCCAAATTGCGCGCCCGTTCCACAGGGGGCAATTGTTCGCCCCCTATGGCCAGTGATGGAATCAGCTGGCTGAACCGAGGTGCCGGTAGCCACAGCCACTCAGTCTTGGAGGGGTTGAGTTTGAGTCTGTTGTCCCCCATCCAGACCCCGACGGCTTCCAAACACCGGGACATCACTTCGACAGCCTCGTTGGGGTGGCTTGGGGTTGAGATGTACAACTGAGTATCATCAGCGTACAGATGGTACTCAACCCCAAAACCACGGATGATCTCACCCAGCGGCTTCACATATGCGTTGAACAAAAGGGGCGAGAGGACCGACCCCTGCGGCACGCCACAAGAGAGTGGCCTCGGGGTCGACCTCTGCCCCCCAGTCAACACATATTGCGTCCGGCCGGAGAGGTAGGAGCCGAACCACCGTAAAACGGTGCCTCCGACTCCCATCCCCTCCAGCCGGCGCAGTAGGATACCATGGTCGATGGTATCAAAAGCCACTGTGAGGTCTAATAGGACCAGGATAGAGGAGCAACCTCTATCTCTGGCCCTCCAGAGATCATCCACCAACGCAACCAAGGCTGTCTTGGTGCTGTGCCCGGGTCGGAAGCCGGACTGGCGTGGGTCTAGATATACGGATTCGTCGAGGCGACATGGAAATTGCTGCGCCACCACATTCTCAACATCCTTCGCTAAAAAGGGGAGGTTGGAGACTGGACGGTAATTAGCTAGCTCCGTTGGGTCAAGTGAAGGCCTCTTGAGCAGGGGCCTCACCACCGCCTCTTTCAAGGCAGTCGGTAAGGAACCCTCGCTCAATGAGGCGTTCACCAGGCCCAGAAGCCAGCCTCGCGTCACCTCCCAGGATGCCAGTACCAACCAGGAGGGGCATGGGTCCATTGAACATGTGGTGGGTCGCAGCCGTCCACGCAACCCGTCTAAATCCTCGGGGGCAACAGAGTCAAACTCCTCCCAGAGTGGGCTCACAAGACTCACTGATGACGGCTCGTCCGGTCCACTGGGGGGGGCCCATCCGCTCCGGATCTGAGCGACTTTGTCCTGCAGATATTCCCCAAACTCCTCTGCTCTTCCCTGCAAGGGTGCCTCCCGCGTCTCCTGCAACAGGAGAGAGCGGGTCACCCTAAACAGGGCGGCAGGGCGGTTATCCGCAGACGCAATGAGAGCGGCACAATGTCTACGTTTGGCCGTTCTCAATGCCACAAGGTAGGTCCGTAAATAGGCTCTTACCTGTGTTCGGTCAGATTCGGAGCGTGAGGACCTCCACTTGCTCTCTAGACGTCTCCTATGGCGCTTCATCACCCTAAGCTCCTCGGTGTACCAGGGAGCCCGGGTGGGTCGCTGCCGTAGGAGAGGTCGCAGAGGCGCAACCCGGTCCAAGGCCCCCGCCGTCGCCCTATTCCAGGCGTCGACTAGGTCCTCCGACCGAGCGCGGGTCAGGGCTACAGGTAAAGGCCCAAGCTCCGTCTGGAACCTATCCGGTTCCATCAAGTGCTTGGGGCGGTACCAGCTTGAACAAACTGGCTCCGCCTCTTCGCGGTGGAGGGTAGCGCCAGGGAAGTCCAGCCGGAGACATGAGTGATCTGACCATGACAGGGGCGTAGTCTCTAAATCCCCTATTCCCAGATCACTCGTCCACTGCTCAGATACAAAGACAAGGTCCAGTGTGTGGCCGCCTTCGTGTGTGGGGCCCTGAATTAGTTGGGTCAGGCCCATGGCTGTCATGGAAGCCATGAACTCCCGAGCCACCTCAGACGTTGCTCCCGTCGACGGCAGGTTGAAATCCCCCATAACCAGAAGTTTGGGTATCTCAACCGCCATCTCCGAGACCAGTTCGAGGAGCTCGGGCAGGGCCGCTGACGTATAGCGAGGAGCCAAGTATACAATCAGCAGGCCCCACTGCCTCCCTGGGCCCCATTTCATACCCAGCGACTCACACCCGGGTATCTGAGGAACAGTGAACTCCCTCGGCTCTAGACAATCCCGTATAACTACCGCCACCCCACCACCCTTACCCAGGGCCCGAGGCTGATGGAATGCACGGAAACCCGGTGGGCACATTTCCACGAGGGGTAAACCACCCTCGTGACCCAACCAGGTCTCCGTTATCCCTGCAAGGTCCAGCTCCCCCTCCGAGATCAACTCGTTAATGAGGGGGGCCTTGTTGGTCACGGACCTTGCATTGCAGAGCATCAGCCTCAGGCCCTGGCTCTGTAGTTCCCGACCACCTAGGCTGCGGGGGTTGGTACAAACGACCGGGCGTAGCCAGCAGCCACGGTCTCCCAACCGACCTTGCAATCTTTTCTTGTCCTCGCATCCCCCCCTCCCCGCGACCGTTGTAATAAAACAACCCTCTACTGGAATAACTTGTTCCCTCTCCCCCCTCACCCCGCTCACTTCCTTCGTAGACTCACCTGTTCGTCTGGCGTTGGCTTCCCTCCTGGCCTGGTTATCCCCCCTCCCCTTCCTAGAACCCCCTAAAAACACAATAAAACATTTTGATAAAAATGTGTATATATATATATATATATATATGTATATATATATATATATATATATATATATATATATATATATATATATATATATATATATATATATATATATATATATATATATATATATATATATATATATATATATATATATATATATATCCCCCCTCCCCTTCCTAGAACCCCCTAAAAACACAATAAAACATTTTGATAAAAATGTGTATATATATATATATATATATATATATATGTGTATATATATATATATATATATATATATATATATATATATATATATATATATATATATATATATATATATATATATATATATATATATATATATATATATATATATATATATATATATATATATATATATATATATATATATATATATATAATGTCTAAAATGTTCAGACCTTGTGTTTTCTTTTAAAAAATAAACATTTATTTATACACACACAGGTCTAAAACATAGAAATGAATTAAAAAGAATAGCATATAACATTTTAAATAACTGTTATATACAAAATGTTAAATCACAATTACCAGTTCTTCAGCTGGTATTGGTCTTCATATGCATTGAGTTCTTCCTAGGATGTCATATTGTATCACCTAATACAAGGTGTGCATCCAAGGAGTGTGGCCTTTTGTAAAGGACAGTTGGAAATACTCCCAATACAGAGGTTTTTTTAAGTGCTCTCCAAGATTTTTTGGCATGACACTCAGTAGCTCAATAATCACTGATTATATCATCGTCATCATCAAAAAGATTTCCAATGTTAGAACTTGGTCTGTCATCTATCCTCTCTTTAGAAGCTAAGACTATTGACCTAGTTCAACCACAATTATAACCAAATTATTTGTCAGTCTGTTTTTTTCAGTGCAAGGAATTTTCACTTGAGGTACAAATGGACAGCTTCAAATTACCCTATTTTGGTCATTTTACACAAAGACCTAATTCTCTGGAAATGGCCCCATGGGATGGAAAGAAGAAGTGGACAAGCGGCAACAAGGTGAATGGACTCAGGTATAACAATAATGAGTCACTATTGGAAGAGCTAAATGACCAGGATGGGGATAGATAGTCAGGAAGAAAAACGATCTATATGATCTCTAAGAGTCAATACTGAGACTTGATAATATGTAATAAGTTAGTATGACTATATTATTATTCTTCCCTTTTAATACAAGCAGAGTATTACCTTTTTTATGACAAAAAGGGCGACATGATTTCCGATACCAAAGGACAATTTCAATCTTGAACAAGACGCAGATTAATAAAGGAATAATCAGTAGTAATATCAATATCACAAAAGCAACATGGTTTTTGGCTAAATCAGAAAAAAAAAATCATGTTAAATACGGTATTGTATGCAATGGTTAGAATAATGATTAGCACTTAGAAATTGCTGAGCCAAATTCAGCTTTCCTTAGGAAGTATCTTTGTCTTGATTTCTAGTTCAAAGCTTAGATAAAAATAATATGTGTGGTATGTTAAGAAAAGTAATTGTGGTGTTGGCCAACAGGAAATATATTTACATCAAAGGGCTTATCCAGATTCAATTTTCACAAATTTAAAGTCATTAAATATCTATATGGCTTTCAGTTACATTGGGCACAAAATAAGCAGTTTTGCAGAGAAGAACTGTCACTCACTTCTATTCTGCTAATGCCTTTGATAGTACAAGATATTAGGATTTAAAAAAAACCCCAAAGATCTAATCTATGGAAGGAACAAGGGTACTTTGGTATCATATTCCACCACTCTTTGGGTGGCAATGTTTGGCATTCGTTCAGGACAGCTCCTTTAAGATCTTATTACAGGTTGTCCTTGACTCAACATTTCGTTTAGTGATTGTTTGAAATTACAACAGCACCTATGAACATTTTTTACACGTAAGACTGTTGCAACCCTATATCTTAGAAAACTTTCCATTTTTATCCCTGCATTGGTTTGGTTGTTTGTTATATTCTATGTGATAAAATTGCTGCAGACTAAATGAAAAAAAAAAGGAAAAATATTTTAAGACTTTTGGTGAAATCCAAGCAATCCAGGTACAACTTGAATTCTGATAGACATAGAATTTCCTATGGGTGGAATTCTATGCATATCAGAACACATTTCACAACAAACTATGTGGCTTGCTTTCCAATACATGCACAGAATGTCTCCATTTCATTCTATTTCTCACTTCTATATTCAGTATTTCAGAGGCTGAAATGCTGCAGCAATATTGCATTATTTCTACATCTGTATCTTTTCCCCTTTTTTCTGTTCTACATTTGCATTCTTCCTAAGGCACATTTAGAAATCAAATATAAAATGGCATACTTGGGCGCTGTATTTTGATGTATGCTGCAACTTCACCTGCATGGCAAATAAACTGTTGATCATAATCTTCAGTTTTCAATTTTGTAATGTTCAGAGACACCGTAAAAATCTCTGCTCCGTCCTTTGGAATATTTGTTCTATATTAAAATTGAAATATATTAGAGATATATTACTGTTGACCTCACCCCATTCCTAAAAAGTCAGTAGGGGCATGCATAAGTGCACCAGCGTGCTTAATGTCCCTATCCTACTGTCCCCATTTATTTGTCCCCATTTCCTGTGTTCTTATTCATGTTTATTCTTCTTCCTGTTATTTTGTACCTGAGTGACAAACTAAATAAATACGTTTTAAATTTAAGTTAGACTGTAAAGAACTGTCATGTTCACATAAAGGTTCAGGTTCAAAATCTCAACTTAAGTTAACACTTGATTCCAGAAAGACTAGCTATATCATCTACTTTTGCAGTGTTTCACATATGCTAAGAATTGATACCATATAGCACTATGCCCTACAGTGCCTATTCAACTTGCTTATGCCTTATGTGGTTAATTGCAAAGAAGCTGTGTCTGAATTTTATTACTGATACGGTAGACAGGGATTATATATGTCTATGGAGATTCTCAGTCATCCAGGCCACAGCCCTTTTGGAACTGCTGAAAGAGATCATGTAGTCTGCAACTTTTCTCAAAATATGTTCATATTCCCATATCATTCAAGAGTGTTCATCCCAAGGTGCATAACTAACTCTCTATGGAGGTTCTCATCCAGATCAGAGTTGCACCAAAGGTCCTTTTTGTCAAGTGGCCTCAACGGCTCTTTAAAAGAATGCAAATGTCCAGCTGCCTGCAAGGAATGTAAATCCTTCCATTCCCCACCATCCAGTCACAGCTGAAGAAGCTTATTGGATGAGAAGCAAAATGTCTTCTTAGGAAAACAGGGAAGTCCAGTCATCTCTTGAAAAAGCATCTTTGGGACAGGGATTATATAAATATATCAGAATATTTAGTGGTCTATATAATACAAAGGATTCTGAAATAATTACTCATTTGTTTGGCAACAGCACCAAGTTGTTTGTTTGTCTGTCAACTCCTCGTGTTGACATTCCACACATACCGTAGGTGGAGCTGGATCTCAGATTACAGTAGCTGGTTTGAGATGGGTGTATTTATTGGGCAACGTGATTCATGACACAGAGGAAAGGAACAGGGGCAAACCTGAGAAGCAGATAGACAAAGCAAAAGAAATGGCTGCGAATAAGAATTGCCTAATGAAGAATGCCTAATGAAGCTGTTAATAAATCACTGGTTTTTGTATTACAATATCGGGTCGCTTATTATGAATCAGGCATCGTTGGGAAACATTACAGACAGCCATTTCTTTTGCTTTGTCTATCTGTTTCTAAACTTTGCCCCTGTTCCTTTCCTCCCCTCACTCTGTCATAAATCACAATTAATTAGTGCATGAGCATTAAATCTATTACAAAAGGAAAACAAATTGTGCTTGATTAATTTATTATTAATATATATATCATACTTACTGATTTCCTTCTATGATTCTACCGTTAGATAGAATGTCAACTTGAGTATTATTTACTCTCCAGGATATAGGAATCATACTGTCTCTGAAACTTGATACATTGCACTCTGTAAAGACATTGGATCCTAAAAATTGATAATAGAAAATAGTTATTTTTTTTAAATAAATAGATTTATAAATAAATAAATGTATATCTGTGTAACTTAATGAAAGCATGTCGTTTTTTCTTCTCGCCCACCCTGAATGTCATTACATCATTGAGATTAAAATGTGTGCAAATTCAAAATGGTTTGTAAAATTTTTATTGTCTTTTTTTAAATTGAGATAATACCATAGAACTTACCAACATCAGCTTCAATAGTATGGTTTAGGGGGTACAAAATTTCAGTTCTTTTCCTGGCTAAATCTTCTGATAGAACACAAAAACATATATAAGCCTTTAAGTCATACATACTAGTCTTCTTCTCATCCTTCGTATTACCTATCTCCTCCCACTTATGACTATAACCATGTTGCCTGTATTTTTATGATTTATATTGTTCTGTTTGTTTCCTAGTATGATTTGATTGCTTATTAGTAATCTATGACTATCATTAACTGTTGTATCTTATGATTCTTGATGAATGTATTTTTTTCCTCTCTTTTTCCTTTTATGTACTCTGAGAGCATATGCACCAGAAGTGGTATTTAGCAGGTTCTGACCAGTTCTGGAGAACTGGTAGTGGAAATTTTGACTAGTTCGGAGAACCAGTAAATATCACCTCTGACTGGCCCCGCCCCATCTATTCTCTGCCTCCTGAGTCCCAGATGATTGGGGATTTTGCAGAATCCTTTCCCTGGAGTGGGGAGGGAATGGAGATTTTACAGTATCCTTCCCCTGCCACACCTACCAAGCCACACCCAACACTGATATGCACCAAAGACAAATTCCTTGTGTGTCCAATCCAGTGACGTGCAGTCAGGGGAGGGAGAGGAGGCAGAGCCTCACTGCTCTCATCATGAAAATTTTAAAAAATTACTCCGGGAAGGCCCGAAAGTGGCTGGGAGAGGCGTGCGGCTTGGTTTAGCCTCCCTGGACATCACAGCAACAGCCCCAAGTGCGCCGATCTCACCATTTTTTGCATCAGACGAGCCCAGGATCCTTGCAAGGGGAATGGGACCATGTGTGCAGGAGGCTCCTCAGCTCCAGCCTTAGATCAGCGCAACAGCAGTCTCCTTCATGTTGGCTCAGGAAGGAGGGGAATGGGACCACGTGTGCAGGGGAAGGGGACCACGGCTGTGCTGATCTGAGGCTGGCGCTGAGGAGCCTCCTGCACACGTGGTCCCATTCCCTTTGCAAGGATCCCGGGCTCGCCCGATGCAAAAAATGCCTAGGTAACATCATCAGTGCTAGAAGGGAGTGGGGGGGGGGGAGGAGGAGAAAGGAGAAGTTTCTCTTCTCAGAAATGTCTTCTCAGTGGAGCTGTGGCAGCCTGCCTGTCCCTTTCTGACATTTCTGAGAAGAGAAACCTCTCTGGTCGAGCTGCGCCCGTGCAATCGGAGCAACCACACAGTTTGATGACGTCACCAGCCTCAGCAGCCATAAACCTCACCGCACGTCACTGGTCCAATCACACTTGGTCAATAAAGAAGTCTATTCTATATATTCTATATGTCACATAATAAGCATTCGTTTAAGCCAAAATTTTGTTAAGTAAACAGAATATCAAAACACATTACAAAGATTATCTTAGATGTACATAAACTCCTGATAGCTTGGTATGTATGAATTCAATATCTGTAGCATTTGTATTCCAAGAAAATCCCAATGGCTTTCATACTTAAATAAATAAAGTATTTTTAAAAAATATATATCAGATAGAAGAAAAATAGCGAAGGAAGAAAAGGCAAAAGATATTCAGGCCCAGAACTAAATTTTAAATACTATTCAGATGAATACTAGGAGTACAATGCTTTGAAAATGATTCACAAGACAACTTGGAATTTGAGCAAGTACTGTACCCCACTGCCATTTACTGAAACAGCCCATCTTTTTCCAGTTTTCCAAAATACAGCTGATATTTTAAAAAATCAGCCTTACTGCAACTTTCTTGCAATTCTTGTGAAGAAATTTTTAAAAAGAGGAACGTCTTTCTTGACTAGCAAAAAAGATATTGTGCTTGTGTGAACTCCAAACCAATGGCAACAAGATGGAGCAGGTGACAAAAGAAACATAGCAATGCAAACTCTGCCTCTTCCTTATTGAATTCGCACAATGGAAGTAGGAAATGGTGAAAAGAGCATTGTGCCACCCTAATGTCACTGTGATTAGGAAGAGAGATGTCTATAACTAAAGCAATTCTTGTGAATCATTTTGATATGTGAACAGCTGGGACAGTATTCAGGGAGATGAATATTATGGTGGATTTTAACTTTTAACCAGGATGGTTTAACAGCCATCACTACTTTATTTCCCTCTGCTATGACCTAATGAAGGGGACACTAATATTTCCAATATTTAAATGAATAACAGTGCTGGCCCCTAAACTACCATCCCTAAGGCATTAAAAAAATCAGCTTTTTCATATTTTTCAGTGCAAGAGCATAGGTTTTACAACAAAGGGCGATTTTGTAAAAACCCTTAGTATTAGAAATACGTTTGGAACATGGAACGTGTGTGTGTGCGTGTCTAGATAGATAGATAGATAGATAGATAGATAGATAGATAGATAGATGATAGATAGATAGATAGATAGATAGATAGATAGATAGATAGATAGATAGATGATAGATAGATGATAGATAGATAGATAGATAGATAGATAGATAGATAGATAGATAGATAGATGATAGATAGATAGATAGATAGATAGATAGATAGATAGATAGATAGATAGATACCGTAGATAGACAGACAGACAGACAGAAAGAAAGAAAGATAGAGATGGAGATACAGATATTTACATGGTCACCCATCTCAAAAAAATGATATTGGTGGCATACAAAAATTAAAACCAAACAATAATCCAGAATGCCTAATTTTTGTCAATCCCAATCATCAACCACAGCAACAGCAGGAAAGGCGACACCTATGACAGTGATGGCTAACCTTTTTCTGATTGCGTGCCAAAAGCGGGGGAAGTGCAGGGGGGTTGTGCTTGGGCATGCCCACACCCATAATGCTATGGGTGCAACCAGCGCAAACCCCTCCCCCCGCTTTTGGCATGCTTTTTCCCCTATCCAGGGTCCAGAGGCTTTCTAGGAGCCTGGGGAGGGTGAAAACAGCCTCCTCCCTCCCCGGAGGCCCTCCGGAGGCTACAGGAGCTTCCCTGAAGTTCCAGAGGGCGAAAAATGGCCCTATGGGCAACCTGGAAGTTCGGGAACGGTGACGTCAGGTTTGCTCATAGGGCTGGGTTTTTTTCCCTCTGGAGCTTTTAGGAAAGCCTCCTGAAGGCTTTGGAGGGCAAAAAACGGCCCTGCAAGCAAACCGGAAGTCCATTCCCAAACTTCTGATTTGCCCGTAGGGGTGGTTTTTTGCCTTCTGGAAGGCAAAAAACGGCCTTAAAAGAAGGCTGAAATCAGCTGGCCAGCATGCACATGTGTGCTGGAACTGACAGGGCAATGCCTCGTGTGCCCTAACAAATGGCTCCGCATGCCACATGTGGTATACGTGCCATGGGTTCGCCATCATGGACCTATGATAAAGCTTGACTTACCTAAATACATTATTAGTTCAAAGATTATAAAAAGAACCAACTAGTTTTTATTTAAGGAATCTTCATGCTGGCATGGGAATTGAACGTCTAATACTTTTAATTGGAATAAAAAAAGGATTACTCTGTTGTGAACCATATTTAATTGTGAATTCTCCCCTGCAATTGCATGCATTATATACAGTATCACTGATTAATTTGGAATATTAAATGTTGTTTGACATTATGTGTATAATAGTGGCACAACATGTCTCAGTTGCTAGATAGATTAAGATACAACATGATCATTTTGAAAATTGCATTAAATAGGTAAAATAAATATAAGTAAGCAGACAGAAAAAAAAAGAGTGGAAAACATTCATTGCCCAGATAGTATAGGAGAAAATTACCACTCTGCTAATAACACAATTACTTACCTAATAAATTCATTAAAATACTATTTGAAAAATTGTATTTCTTTTCCCTAAAAGTATAGGTTCCTTTGCACATATATTTCCCCTCATCCTCTTTTTTCAATACTTTCATAATAAGATGGTTTCTGAACAACTCAAATCGTTCTCCTTTTACTGGCTCACATTCCTGAATATAACAAAGTAAAACATTTCAGTGACAAAAAGGGGAAGAAAATGCTTCTTAAATTGTAACATACTTCAATGGGCCTGCCAATCACACACTTATCAGTGTGTAAATTTGATTACTCTGTGCATATGTACCTCCACATACATACACTCAACTGCTTTTTGTAAAAAGATATTCGTTCACAGTTTGGGTTACAACGCATCCAGATAATAGCAGTGGCAAGTTTCACTAGTTTTTGATAATTAACTGATTGTGTCTCTACCTAGAGCAGGAAACTTGCTTTCAGTGATACCTGTGCTAATCACCTCAAGATTTGTTTTCTAAAATATCTTATTAGTAGGGCAACCACAGAAGGTAGTCAGAAATTGCAGCTGGTCAAGAATGCAGCAGCAAAGGTAACAAGTAGTACTTGAAGACCTTTATGTTAAAACAACAATATTAATTGCTTTCTGAGCATAAGGCAAGGTTTTTTTGCTGTATGGGGGCACCCAAAGTAAAAAGAAGCTTGTGTGTGTGTGTGTTTGTCATATATCTGTTACTAATATATGACATAGGCCAGCGTATGTATGTAGCAAATATGGCCCCTTTTGTGATAGGAATCATACATACTGTGAAATGTCATTATCACCAGTGTTGAAGCTAGCATATTTTTTTTACAGCTTAGGAAAGGCCTTAAAATTGTTTACTTGGGACTTTTTAGACTGCTAGAGGATGTAGTGTTTTGTTTTAACATATATCTGAGAATTATATATATTATTTATGTAATAAATATATTACATAAAATATTATTATTACATTTGCATACATTTATAAATCTGATTTATGCTCTGTGTATATGTGAGTGTGTTTGTGCATGTGTCTAGGGCAGGGGTGTCAAACTCAAGGCCCGTAGTCTGGATGAGGCCCACACTGTGCTTAGATCTGGCCTGTGGGGCTGCCGTGAAAACAGCAAAGGACCAGCCCGTAGTGCCTCAGCCAATGAAAACAGAGCTTGGGGAGGCCATATGCAGCCTGCCCAGGCTGCGTTTTCTTTGGAGAAGGGCTGCAGGAGGCCATCACAGCCAAAGACAAAGCCTCGATGAGTGATGTCGAGCTGACCACACACACCCGGGCCATGTCCCCCTGGCCCCCTAAGATCAAACACAACACTGATAGAGCCCTCAATGAAATCAAGTTTGACACCTCTGGTCTAGGATATTGTGGACAATTTAAAGAATATCTCAGAGAAGGTTGTATTCTTCATGTAGTCACCACTGAATTCAACTTGTCAGTCTTTATTCTATAGACATATCAACACACTGATTTTGAACAAAGAGGCATGTAATTTTCTTTTCTTATTCTTTTTATTATTCTCAATGTTGGTGTTTCTGTGTGAACATTTGTTTTTAGCTTTCCTCCTAGCAACGCTGTGAACTGGATTATACAGAATATAAGTGGTCCACAGACCTTGAGAGATCACAGCCGAGCAGGGATGAAATTCAGCAGGTAACTGACATGTTCTAGAGAACTGGTAGTGGAAATTTTGAGTACTTTGGAGAACCGGCAAATACCACTTCTGCTGGCCCTGGAGGAGTGGGAATGGAGATTTTGTTCAATATCCTCCCCCCAGGAGTGGGGAAGAGAATGGAGATTTTGCAGTATCCTTCCCTTGGAGTAGGGTGGGAATGGAGATTTTGCAGTATCCTTCCCCTGTCACGCCTACCAAGCCACGTCCACAGAACCGGTAGTAAAAAAAATTGAATTTCACCACTGCAGAGCAGGCAATTCAAGGAATTAGTCTCTAAATTCAGTGGGCAATGAATTATAATCTCACCTGCTTCTTCAAAGTTTCTCCCCTGCCACTGTGCTAATATTACAAAGGGAAAGCAAGAGACAGGCTCATTTAACATCCACTAAAAAAAAAATACAGAAGGGGGAATTTTAAAACATCTGTACCTTATACCACTGAATGGAAGGATAATCTACTTCCTGTCCAAAATAATTCACTTGATGACACACAATCCAGGCTGGTCCTCTTGGAAACAAGGTTTGCTTAAGGTTGTGTTTTTCGTTAAAACAAAGACCAGGGCTATTATTGAGAACTGCAATTTGGATGCTGTACTTATAACATCCTGTTGAATTCCTATAACTAAACATTAAAATGTTAAAATTATTATTTTTTATACAGAACAATTCTATTTTCTGCCTGAATATTTTATCAAAACTTTGTATTTTATTTTCTTATACATTATTGCCACCATGCCCAAAACTATTTAACTGGGCAGCCAGTAAATCATCCCTTAGTCCAAGTCTGAGGTTAAAATCATTCACCATTTAGATCAATATCTATAAAAATAGATGCAAAATATACATGCTTTTTTTTTCTTTTTATTGTTATTTTTCATCCTTTAAAACATAAGCTGTACCAGGTTTGTCTGGAATTGGGAAGACTTTAAATATAAGAAACAATAAAAGCAAATAGATAAAAACATTATTCAGGGGTATCTCAAATGCAGTTGGAGGAAAATCCTCATTGTTGAGGAAGAATGTAAATTTTAAATAAAATTACTTTAAGTCCAACCACTACCAAATTCACTATCTTATATATATATATATAAGATATATATATACATACATACATACATACATACATACACACCATGGATGGAGGCAGAGACCAAGTGGGCTATGTAAGTTGTATTTTTTTAATGAAACATCTTCCCTGATTCATACTAATATTTTTAATAAGAAGCATTATTTGAGTTGGCATACAGTCTATCCCAACATAGGCATGAATTGAATTGAATTTTGCATTATCTTTAAAGTTCATTCTCTAGGTATAGCTTGCTTATTTTTGCCTGAGAATGGAGGCTTATCTGCGGTCTGAGGATCTTGTGATTCAGGGGACAGAGGCATAGTTCTTTTCCTGTTTTCTTTAACCTTTAGTTCCTCATTTACAAGATGAGTACAAGATAGCCATTTTAACTTCCCCGAAATATTGGAAAGCTATTAGAAGGCTGCAGCAGCAGACCTGGATGTTAAAACAGAGTATAACCCTCAGTGCTACTAACGTCTGAGGTAGTTCATCAGTGAAGTTGTGGATGGGGCAGTTCTGCATTCTGCTGGGGAACAGGCTATGATCAAGTAAGAGCACAACCCAGTACATGGTCACTTTATGAAACAATCTCTTCAGACAGACAGACAGACAGACAGACACACACACACACACACACACACACACACACACACCAAAATTAGATTAGCTCCATCCCTTTTGACATTCTGGAAATCCCTGTAGACCTGGTTATAGAATCAGTTGATATTTGTTTTATATTTCTCACTTTTATATTTGTTATTGTTCAATTATTTAATGCTGCCCAGAGTGGTGTGAGATGAGTAGCTACACAAATCTGATGAGAGAGAGGGAGAGAGAGAGGGAGAGAGAGAGGGAGGGAGGGAGGGAGGGAAGGAAGGAAGGAAGGAAGGAGGGAAGGAAGGAGGGAAGGAGGGAAGGAAAGAAAGAAATCACCCAGTAATGGTGATGACAGAGTATTCTCTATATTATCGAGATTTAAATAAGTTATCAGCTCCACTGTACTACTTAATAGAAAGAGCTTATATGTGTGGCTCATTTTGTTCCTAGTATGTCTTCTACAGTAGTGACACTTAGGCATACAGGTAGTCTTCAACTTACAACCATTTGTTTGGTGACCATCCAAACTTGTAACAGCACTGCAGAAAATAACTTACGACTGTTTTTCACACTTACAACCATTGCAGCAGCATCCCCATAGTCACATGACTAAAATTTGGGCGCTTGGCAACCGGCATATATTTATGATAGTTGCACTGTTCAATGGTCATGTGACCTCCATTTTAACTTTCCCAGTTGGCTTCCAACAAGCAAAGTTAATGGAAGAAGCCAGATTTTCTTAATGACCATATGATTCATTTAACAATTGCAGTGATTTGGTTAACAAAGGTCATAAAATAGGGCAAAGCTGACTTAACAACTGTCTTGCTTTAGCAATGGAAGTTTGGGGCTCAATTGTGGTTATACATTGAGGACTATCTGTATTAAACAGTATTACTCAAGAACCTCAGCTACATCTGTATGAATGTCGAGGAATTGATTCTTCCCATCTCATCAGCTACAGACCACAAGAGGGAAGTAGAATGTAGGAAGAAAGTTAAGGATTTACTCCCTCTTTGTCATTAACTTTGTTTGCAGTTGCCTAATAGACTGCTATTTCTGGATCACTTCCTTCCAGTTCTCAAGTTCTCACACACAAAACATATCAACCTCTAAAAAGAACTAAGAATGCTGTGGGTTTTTTCCCCCCTAAGAAGTTGCAATGCAAATTTATTTAGTCAGCATAGATTTAGAAATGAGGTCATGAGATTTTAAAGTAGGTTTGATAGTAGCATTGTTATCCCAAATGTCATCTCTCAAAAACTTCTCAGTATAACATTATAGTTCTATAGTGCTAGTGCACAATGCACTTCCATCAAGAAAGAAACATCTGACAAAGGTGTACTTCATATTCTCAATAAACTAACAGCCATAGTGGTGCAGTGGTTAGAATGCAGTAATGCAGGCTATTTCTGCCAGCAGCTCAATCCGGACAGCCTTAAGGTTGACTCAGCCTTCCATTCTTCCAAGGTCAGTAAAATGAGGATCCAGATTGTTGGAGGCAATATGCTGACCCTGTAAACCGCTTAAGAGAGGGTTGCAAAGTACTATGAAGCGGCATATAAGTCCAAGTGCTAATGCTGAGCTTCTGTCCCCTGTATAAACTGCTGTCAACAATCCTGAGGGCTTTATATCTAAGAACAAAATGATATGAAACATCATTGTCCTCTAGAGAATGCTGGGACTGCTGGAAAAAAACATCCTATACAAAAACAGCTTTTACCTATAGGAAAGCTATGGATTTTCTGTTGTTTATGTAGACAATTACTTGCCTAATGTTGGCGCTCTAATAAAAGAGCCATCAGCAGATAGATAGAATTAGCTATGATCTACCACACAGTCAAATGCCTGATTCAAACCATGCACTGCAGACTAAGGCAGACCAATTAAAATAGAGCTGGCACCATTTCCAACCACCTGATAATGCCCAAGAAGACTTCAATCATGAAACTAATCCCTCAAAATTCAAATTCCACACAATTATAAATGCGGTATAGTGATACCCACTTCTCAACCCTTGCTCTGAGGAAGCCTTCCCAGAATGAAATGTGGCACTTCTGCAGAAAAACCCTGGTTATCTACTTTGGTATAGATTTCGCTAAGCTTAGATAACCCCAACTACAATTTAAATTCCCAATGATGTATCAAAATACAACTACACCCTCCACTCCCAGAATCAATAAATGCAATTCCTTACCTACAGTGATACAATCCTGAATCTTGAGCTATTGCAGGGATAAACCAGAGGCTGGTATTCTGTTGGAATACTCTTGAAAAAGGCTGTGTAATCAAAGGTGTGTCATTTCCATTCATAAACCAGTTCAGGGTAGAGTTTGCACGTTCATAGTGTGAAATTGGGCAGTCAAGCCTAAAAGGATTGTTTTCTTCAAATACTATCTCCTTTTTAATATATTTCTGGAAACATTTCTCTACATAAAGGGGAGGAAATCGGTGCATTTTAAACAATATGTTCCAACAATAAGTCCATTGTTTTTTTTTAAAAAAAACTCTCTATCAAAATCTACACAATTTGGGTTGTGGCTGTGGTCATTTTGGGGGGAGATCCTAAGCATGTCTTGTAAGACTGTTGCAGCCCTTGAGCTAAACAAACTCACCCTTAATTTTCCAAGACTTTACTTTGCAGATACTTTTTGGGGAATGCTTTGGTAGTACTCTGTTTTGTGACTCAGTGGCTACGATGCTGAGCTTGTCGATCAGAAGGTCGGCAGTTCAGCAGTTTGAATCCCTAGCGCCGCATAACGGCGTGAGCTCTCATTATTTGTCCGAGCTTCTGCCAACCTAGCAGTTCTAAAGCAGGTAAAATATGCAAGTAGAAAAATAGGGACCACTTTGGTGGGAAGGTAACAGTGTTTTGTGCGCCTTTGCCATTTAGTCATGCCGGCCACATAACCACTGAGACCTCTTTGGACAGCACTGGCTCTTCGGCTTAGAAACGGAGATGAGCACTGCCCCCTAGAGCAGGAAACAATTAGCACACATGTGCAGGAGAACCTTTACCTTATTCAAAAGCAAGTCTCATTTCATTCAATGGCGATTATTCTCAGACAGCTTTTGATAGGACCGTAGTCTTCATCTTATTTTGTTTATGACAGCAGCTTGCAGTTTCCATCATTTATGGCTTACAATATAAATTAAGAAATGAGGAAAACTTTCTTATCCCCTTATCTCTACACAGTCACCTTTGCTTTTCCAACATTTAGGATGTTGGAGCAGCAGGGATTATCCGGTTTTCAGAGAAGAAAAGATCAGGGCATTTACAAAAGGAAACTTCCCCAATTTAATTTGCCTGGGATCCGTGCTAGTGTCATTAAGCTTTTCCATTTACCTCAAAAAAACTTAATAAGCACTTCGATATCTCAAATATGGGGAAAAAGGTGCTACAATGAATGTGCTTACATAGGTAGTTCTCGATTTAAAGCAGTTCATTTAGTGACTGTTCAAACGGCATGGAAAAAAGTGACTTAGAACCATTTTTCACATCTACAGCCATTGCGGTATCCATATGGTCATGCAATCAAAATTCAGATGCTTGGCAACTGGCTCATATTTATGACCATGGCAGTGTCCTGGGGTCATGTGATCCCCTTTTGCAGCCTTCTGACAAAGCAAAATCAATGTGGAAGCCAGATTCACTTAACAACCATGTTACTAACTTAACAACTGCAATGATTCACTTAATAATTTGGGGAGGAAATGTCATAAAATAAAGCAAAATTTCACTTAAGAAATATGTCACTTAACAGAAATTTTGAACTCAATTGAGGTCATAAGCCAAGCACTACCTATAATCATAATCATAATCCTGCCACAAAACCACACTGAAACCTTTGCACTGAAAGATTTAGTTCACTATTATGACTCCATTATGAACCATGGTATAAATTAGAACAGCGCAAAAAGAAGAGATAAAATCAGCATTACAAAGCAATAGCGATCTAAATATAAATCTAAAGTTACCTTTCTTTTCATGAAATAGCATCTCAGAAATCCACTTTGGAATTGATTCTATTAGCTAGACCTGTGTTTCTCAAACTTGGCAACTTTAAAATGTGTACAACTCAATTATCACGCTGGCTGGGGGATTTTAGCAGTTAAAGTTTATGTATTACAAATTGTCACTATAATTACTCGCTTAAAAAATAGCATAGCTCACTTTACACTTCTTTCAAACTACTGTACCAGAGTCTGTAATTCAACCTAGGTCAGCATGCATTCCATAGTATGAAACACTTTTGTCCATATTGCACAGAAAAATTGCCTGCTGAATTTTAAAAGAAAAGTAAAAGTTTACATCTAATAACCAGTGTAATTAGCATAAATACAATTGCTCCATTTTTTTAAACTCTCACTGAGTATTTGAGAAAGTTGTTTACAAGGAACTCACCTGATTTGAGTACACAGATAAACGAGAGGACTAGAATACAGTAATCAGCTAAAGCAGGTTTCATGTTTTACTGTACAAAAAGGAAAGAAGCAAAAAACTCAATACATTCAAGCTGTAAATATTTGATACATTTTCAATTATTATCATTTACAAGAAACCTTGCTGTTTCTTCATTTTTCCCTCCAGTCCTCCCACACATATACACACACACCCAAAATGCCAGTATAGTACTTTACAGTAAAAGAGAATTAAATAAAACATCTCTGGATAATTTACTTTGTCAGGCAACTTAAAGGTTTTTTAGTATTTTTTTCATTTATTGAATATTACAAAAAATAAAGAGACATTAAAACGATAAACAAAAAGAGATGCAAATTAAAGACCGCTGCATGAGAAAAAAAATTAAACAGAACTAAATTATAGGAAGAAAAAAAGACACCCCCTCAAATTTAAAAATCAGAATTAACATTGCCAATAGTAAATATACTGTATATGTACGGGTGTGCATGTGTATTAGTAATCATTAGTTTACAAAAAAAGTAATTTCTAACAGTATCTTACTATTAATTAGTAAAAGATAGAAATAATTTAAATATAACTTTATTGTTGAACTATCAACATGAAATCCATGCCAAAGAAAAGCCATCACACTAAAACATTATCTAAAAGATATAAAATGAAAGAATCTTGGAATCAGCCATTAGTTATCTGTCCCCCAAATAACCATCAAGATCAAGATCTTCCTAGGCAAAATTGTATCTTATGAAAGTACATGGAATCTTAATTCAGCTACTGTTATAATTTGGCTGATGATTAAGGACAGTTACAGCTTTTTTATTCATTTATTTCAATGTACTAGCTGCCCAACTCCAATATCTTTACTATCTGCTCAAAAGTAAATCAATTCAAAATATTTACTCTCTCTGGTAATTAACTAAAATGTTGCTTACTTTATATTCAGGTAATATAACAAATCGGTGTTCTTTATTAGTGTGTAGTTTCATTTAAAACTGAAATATTGTCTACTTGCTGAAAGTTATTAAGTCACAGAGAGTTCATAAACAATGTCAAGTTTGGCAAAATAGGCAATCCCGTTACTGTATAAGAAAATCTATTTATGTTTCAAGAAGTAACCCTATTACGTTCAATGTGATTTATATAGATACAGCACAATAGCTATTTTCTAAATACTGTTATGCTAACGTTTTGTAATCATATTAAATAAAATCTACTCACCTCAGAAAAAAGGAAGCTATTAAGTAGGTTTTAAAAAATTCGTAGCAATTTATGGTGAAACCCGTAGTCTTTTTTTTCCCCCGGAAATGCTCTTCCTGTGAAGATAACTTGACCTAAAACTTCCAATTGGAAATTCAAGATGGCAAGTAATACTTTTAAAGTAAGTTAACTGCCTTTCGCTTAACCTTGGGCGGGAAATATGACTGATTTGCATAATCTCTGTAAAAAGAGCTTTTCGGCAACGCAGAAACCTCAGATTTTCTGCTGGCAAATTCTCCCTCCGGACGGAAGCTCTCAAAGCCATCATCCGTCAGGAAAGAAAGAAATTTAAAAAAAAATTAGACTAGGGATCACGGAACAGCTGCTTCTTTGCCTATTAAACCGGTCCCACCAGTTTCTTGGTAAAGAAGGCATCTGAACTCAGTGCACAGACAAATTGAATGTTGCGGAATACAGGACAAATTCAGTGTTGCGGGAAAAGAAAGAAAGCTTTCCGCTTAAAAAAAATTCTCTATCTCTCTGCTGTCCGCCCGCCCGTCTGTCTGTCTATCCATCTGATAGAAGATCTATGGCTCTTCTATCTTTTGAAGTCGCCCTCAATATGTTTGCAGCAGATGGGAAGTTTAATACCATATCAGTGCCAAGACGTGAGATGAGCCGCGTATAAATTTAAACAAACCAACAATGGTTTAAAGGATCCCACCTACCACCCCTCGATTCCCAGCCCCAAGTATTTCAGACACACGAAGCATAGTCATCTGCCCTGAACAAGAACAATCTTAAGGCACCATGAAGATGGAAAAAATAGACAAGGTGATTATCTTAGCTGATTTTCAGGTAACACAAAGGAAGTGGTTTGCCATTGCCTCCTTTCGGGGTGTTACCTCGACTTCCACTGGGTGATCTTCTTGGCGAGCTCTCATCCAAACGGCAATTGCGACCGACCTCCCTGACTTTGAGCAGCCAGCTGAGTGCGGCCAAGTGCGGCTCCTCGAGCGGTATAAACGCGAGCGCTTGACTAGGAACTAGACTTGCAAGACGACTTGGCTGTCACGCACCAAGAGGGGAGCCGTAAGACATGTGTGGGTGACCTGTCCGTGAGTCAACCTTCCGGCGCAACAGATAACCCTGCTATCTTCCACCCATCCCACCCCACCCCACCCCTCTCTCTGGAAGCTGTTCACTCCAGTCCAGGATCCACCAGGAGGACTGGAAAAGGGGCCGGGCCGGAGTGAAAGGCAGGAATGAAGTGGAATCTCAGCCTCGCTTTCAATGCCGGAACAGGGATACTTGAGAGCACCTAGAAATAACAGTGAGAAAGCAACAGGTCGTTTGGGCTCAACATTTGGGATGGGTGGGAGGATTGTCGTGAGAACCTAACGTTGCGGAGGAAGTTTTTCTGGCGCACCGACTTCTTCGATGGGAAATTGCGCCATAGTGCGCATATAGCAATTGCTGTTGCAGTCTCGGATAATACACTCGTCCTCTGAAGTCGAAGAACTTCCGCGGCTTCTCTTTCCAGGGGCCCGCCTCCGCCCGGCCAAGAGCGGCGTTGCAGAAGGAGGCCCGCCAGTCACGGCATTGGCGGGAACAAACAAATCGACTCCGCTTCCTCGCGAACCAGGGCAAGACTGTCAGTTGGCGCCCAGTACGCCAACGCGCGCAAAAAGGGGGAAAGAAGGTAAAATTTCACTAAACCCCAGGCGGAATTTAGAGGGAAGTCCCTCCGTCGATAACATCACAGGAGCGATGATCGCATATAATAATTCCGAAATATTGTAAACTGCTTCGTTCTATGCTAGCTATTCCGCACCACCCTTGATAAAGAAAATGGAGCGTAGCCAGAAGTTCATAATCATGCTGCACTCTGAAGGTTCCTGTTGGATCCCCTTGCTTGACTGAGCTGTCCAGGCTTGCGCAACTGTCTTCTTCCTTCCCTTTCAATTGGATCCTCTTCTTCCCCCTTTGCGCTGTCAGATCCGGGAGAGCGATCCACTTGTTTGTGCTTCGGCCTTCTGGAAAATGAAGCCCTCTGCGAGGCTGCTGTGGAATTTCTGGAGCCCTGTGGGAGCCACTGAATCGATTTCTCCAACATTATGTCCAGATGGCTGCCATTCTGCTGCTATGGGTCCAAACGTGGGTGTCCTGATGAAGTAGAGGGTGCCAGTCAGTTCTAGAGCAGAAGCCTAGGTATTGCCTAAAAACTAATGAGAAAAACTAACGCCATGCTTTTGAGAGCAAATTGTGATGCTCTTGAGATTCCAAAATTCCTTCCTGGGCTCTATAGCTCATTGTTATTGTAGATATAGTATCTCCAGTGCTTGCTGACTGATGGGAAATATGCTTAGCAGTGGTGGGATTCAAAACATTTTACTACCAGTTCTGTGGGTGGGGCTTTGTGGGTGGGGTTTTGTGGGCGTGGCAGGGGAAGGTTACTGCAAAATCCCCATTCCCTTCCCACCCACTAATCTGCTTTCCAGCTCCTGTTCAAGGCAACAAAAAAAGATCACCTGGGAGGCAGTTGGGCTGGAGGGGGGGGGGGCAGGCTATTTGCCAGTTCTCCAAACTACTCAAAATGTCTGCTATTGGTTCTGCAGAACCTGTCAGAACCTGCTGAATATCACCTCTGATGCTTAGTACAAAATAGTACAAAGTAATCAAAGATCCTTTTAAGCATTGGCCTGGCTGTTTTCACCAAGCTACCTTGATATTTAGGATGTCTGAATCTTCCAAGTGTCACAAGTTGTTTTACAAAAAATAATTTTCCAAACGCACTGTGTACATTGTCTCTGCTTTCAATTACATTTGCAATCAATTTGATTTGAATAATTAATCTTCACAGTGTTTTACAGCCCTCTTTAAATGGTTTACAGAGTTAGCATATTGCCCCCAACAATCTGGGTCCTCATTTTACCGACCTCGGAAGGATGGAAGGCTGTGTTAACCTTGAGCCAGTCAGAATCAAACTGCTGGCAGTCAGCAGAGTTAGCCTGCAATACTGCGTTCTAACCACCCCTTACAGTGGGCTGTAAAGCATGTGAAGCATGTAAGCCTAAGTGCTCTAAGTGTTAGGACTCAGGGTTTTGGACAAAGTTATGTATAAGGGTTAAGATACAAATGGCTGAAAATGAATATACCAGATCACTTCTACTCATTTTCTAAGACAATTCCACAGCTTTAACAATATCACTGGAAAAACTGTCCTATCCCCCCACATTTTTATAACCAAAGAATTTTCTGAATCAAGTTCGCATAAAGCATACAGTAGCTTTTATTTAAATAAGGTATTGTGATGAGCATTAATCATGACAAAGGCTGCAGCTGACCGGTCTGTTATGCCCAAAATTTTGTTGGTCTTTTCAGATGGGTACATAAAATACTATTACTGAACATTTCATATGTCAGTATTTTCCCATTCAGATTTTCTAAAGCCTTTGATACAATGGTTTTAATTTTTTAAATCTTTCCCATTTAATTTCATTCTTTGGGTGCCTTTCTCAGAACTCAGGTGAGTGTTGCAGCACATTACATAACAAAGACACAAAGATTTCATAGGAATAGCTTTATTTTGTGGTTTATAAGATTTATTTGTTTGTTTGTTTGTTTATATTTATATTTCACATTTCTGAACTACTTATCTCTCGCAAGGAGAGATTCTGAGCAATGTACAATAACATATCAAAATATAAAACAGTATATAAATATTAAAATATTAAAGTTAAATATTATTTTTAAAAATAAGCTGGCAAGAATAATTAAACCCTGTTATAAAATAGTTGACAAAGGCAAGGGCTCCCATGGCACCAATCAACGCCATGGCTGTATGGGTTTCACAAGGCCTCAGAACCATGTTTTGACCCCCTTTATCATTTTTATGATTAAAAATAGTATGCGAGCCAGTGTCATATATTTGTTAAGACATCAGGCTAGAAATCAGGAGATTGTGAGTTCTAGTCTCAGCTTAAGCACAAAGCCAATCAAGCAAATCTTTGGCCAGTCACTTTCTCTCAACCTGAGGCAATGATAACCCACATCAAAAACCTTGCAAGAAAACTTCAGGAACTTATTCAGACAGTGTCTGGAAATTGGACATGACAAGTACAGGAATAATTTGTACAATTGTATCCAAATTATACAAAACCTAGCTATATATATATCATCACATTATTAAATATGGGCTCCCATACTACAAAATACAATTTCTGAAAATAAGGTGAAATCCTTGTATTGCATATATTAATGATTTGAAATATAATAATTGTTCCTGGACTACTGACAAATCACTCAATTCAAAATAATTCATTTAATAACAAAAGTTTAAAAATTTAAAAAGTCAAACTAAAATTAAAAACCTTGCTTTACCCTTGCTGGTATGGCAATTTATTTAAATATGTCATTTCTATTTTTCTCCTTGGGAGATACTATAGTAACACCCATAATATATGGATTATACCAGATTCCATATGTAGTGTATTTGGAATACATAGCAACTATAGAGAGAGTAATTACATGCCAACATATTTTTTACAACTATCCTGAATCTTCCATTTAATTAAAGTATTACAAGCAAAGGAGTACTGTATAGATACTGTTGTTCAAAAGACAGAAATATGCCCATCTTATCAACTTACAGCCATACAGGCTGTTTTTCAATGGAGATTCTAGGAAGGATACCAGTTAAAGGGGTTCACCCTTAAAAGGCTTGAAATTCAAGAATTAAATCCTTGCTGATAGCTATAATAAACATCAGTGCTAGATCAGTATTTACCATTTTGTTCAAACCCTTAGGGTTTAGATTTAAACTCTTTTTCATATAAAGTTTTTTTATAGAATAGCTCCTTATATACTCACTTATTTTGCATGTAAAATAATAGTATGCAAAAACAATTTCAACTTCTTCCTTGTGCAGCATTCACATTATTTTGCCACTTGCCCAAGTAGCTCATGCACCTCACAGCCTATGGGTGAATACCCTTTCAGAAAATACTGTTCTGAATTGTCTTTCTGTTGATCCCAGACTTGGAACAGTCACTAGCAGGTGCACATGTTTGTGCATCTATATGGATCCACTGGAATAGATTTCAAGTAAACACTGCAGGTGTGGCTTTGACGTCATCCGTCTGATATCTGAGACGAGTGAAAAGTTATTGGCAAAAAATGCAAGTCTTGGGAAAGTGAGCTTGGGCTGGCTGGCATCTGGTATCTCACATTCTTCCAAAACCTTGTAGTTGCCATTTCAGTAGTTTCTGTAAAAGTTCCCCTCCATGTGAGTATGCCATGCTTTTCCTTAAGATATCTGAGGGATTCTGGCATACTATTGAAATCTTTTATTTTGTCTAGCTGAATAAGTATAACTTTGGTTTCCTCCTGGATAAGAGCACTGTAGATTGCAAGTTCCTGTTCAGACAACAAACTCTGCATGCCACCACAATATAGATCTGGCATTAAAATAATGATCACTCTTCTGCTTAGCTTGATTATTTTATCCACAATAGTAATGACAGCTGTGAATAAAAAAAAACCTGAATCAATATGGGTCAGGTAAGGCATACATTTTTATAAACATTGCTTAATTTTAGTCATTATGAATAGTGTTTCTTGAATCTAAAGAAGTGAACTGAACTGAATTGAATAATCTCAATTCCTAATGACTTCATGGAAACCTCTCCCTAGTTTTCTTAGTAAAAACAGGGAAATGGTTTGCAATTGCCTTCTTCTGAAAAACTTCATTTCCCCTATTGTCTAGTCTAGTTACACAGACAAATGAGTACTCAATTATTATTATTATTATGCATCACACCTAACTCTCTTCTTTTCTGGCCAAAATATCATAGCAGATAGAACATACAAAGAACCCAAATACAAAGACAAGGCAGATATCTCTAAGGAAAAAAGGTAGTCATTTCTAATGACACTTTTTCAAAACTACCGAGAGACATTAGAAGACATTTCTCCAGGTAGACATGTTTAAACAATTAAACAATAGTGTGGAAAAGAAATGGACACAGCCAGACCAGTGTGTTCCCTTAATTCTTTTATCCTCTTGCACATCATTTATCACTTTTGTCTTTTACTATATAAAGTTCTAAATAATGCAATGTTGGTCTCAATCAATATTCCTCTTTCAACTTTAGGCCTTTCTAACTAGCATTAGGCAAATTTCTCAACAGATTGAAGATAGGGAGGTTGCTTAGTCAGTATGAATCAACCAAAAGTAATTAAAGTTTTGAAAATGGTTATATATGCAAATTGTCATTCTGTCCAAAGAAAATCTACCTAGGAAATCACCACTGCAGATAAATACAAGGTTGGCAAACATTACTCATAAGCTGCTAACTTTCCTACATATTTCATTTAATTTTAATAGAAATGTTACAGTCCTGATTATGCATTGGTGCTTCTTCCACATTAGATATGGAGGGGAAACTCAATCTAGCTTCAATGAGGGCAAGCCCTACCTTTCATGAATGCAAGATGAATCAGGCTGTGACAATATGGCTATAAAATACATTGAGCAGTTCCAATATTAAGCATTTTGTTTGTTCTAAATAAGTTTATACATAGCAGGTTGCAGTAAGAACTGAAGCAGGGTGAAGATATAATGATAGAAAAACAAAATCCAAACTAGGACTTTGAGGGAAGAGATCAGGGAGACATCTAGAAAAACCATATTCTCAAATTTTCATAGAATTCCAGCCAAATAATATTGCAAGGATTTCTGAATGAGTCAACAGACATAGACTTTTAAACATTTTATTGTTGGAAAATGATTCTCATATTGCCATTGAAAAATAAGTACAATAAAAGAAAGAGAAGAATGACAGCAGGATACGGAGACAGCACTAGATTCAAGGGATATAAAGAACTGAAAATCCAAAAGGGAAAATACAAATGTGGAGAATAAAGAAGTGATGATCTTGGTAAAAAGAAGCAAATAAAGAACACAGCAGTAAGAAGGAAAATATTGCTTAATCCAAGCCATGAAGGAGGAACTTGAAACATCTCAAACAGAAATATCCCAAATTCACAATAATATAGGAGGGGGAGGGTAAACCACAATGAGACTTGTAAGCTTCTGTTTACTATAGCCAATTTGAATAAAAGTTTGTAGTCTTAATATGAAATTGTTTTCTTGGTCTGGTCTGTATCTTGGAGCTAATAGTAAATAAAAAGAAAGGGACATTCCTAAGGAAGTGAATTCCAGAAGGGAAGTACTAAGGACAAAATACTTTTTTAGTGATCAGATAAATGCTCATGGCATACATGAATCCAAACAGTGAAGTCATAAGGAGAAAAATGCCAAGGGACAGATTATTCAGAATTATCCTTAGAAGATGAGATGCGATGAAATACCAAGAGTGAGGCCTGGAAACTAATAAGACAATTCTACCCTCATCCAGGAAAAGACAATATCTTAAACTGTTTCCCTCAACATTTAAACAAACACATCTGTTCTAGCTTAGTCTCCTGTTCCATCTAAGGACAATATTTGGGATGCCACTGGAACTTCGGAGTTTGAGATGGTTTCTGTTCCAGCCTTACCAGGTGATGTCATGAATGCTACACAATATAATACACTAACACTTTATTAATTAACTGTAAGGTCATATTATTTTGTTAAAGTTTGTCACAATTTTTTGTAATATGATAACATGAAGTCATCTCCTTATCATCTTTACAATTTACCTCACTCATATCTGTATAATACATACTTCTCTGAATTGCATTATTTTATTCAATAAGAAGGCCAGTTTATATTCTAACTGCACATAAAACATGCTGTTCTAAGATATGGGTTCCAATCAGCTTTTTGTCTTATAAATATATGGTTCAACTTAATGATCTCTCTCTAGGCTATACAATTACACTCAAATAATATATGCAATATATCATCAGTCCCTGATATGCCGCAAATACATGTATGTTCACGGTAGGGGACTCAATTATAAATTCTATATTTTACCATTGTATCTAGCTGCTCAAATCTTGTACAGGGAAACATCCTCCTAATATATTTTGGAAGTTAAATATTTTTTCATTTTAAATTTTATCTGTAGGAGCTCATTCAGCATACCAACCTTACTGAAACTAATTGTATCAGTTTGAACTTTTACAGCTGAAATTCTTTGTGCAACAATTTAACTTCTTATTGTCCAAATATTTTTAATTCAAAGACAGGAAGACTATAAGTCCTAATGTAGCTTGTAAGTTGCACTGACCTGGGTAGTCTCACTAAAGTCAATTCTATTCTGTCAAATACAAACTTGGGAATCTATCCATTTCCACAGAAGTCATTTTCCACCAATAATTATGCCCTAATCCTTGAATGTATATGAAGTTCTAGCTACGATAACAGGAATCCTTTTATCCTTATCCATATATTCTTCAAGGGACACAACTGTATTTGTTCTTAAAGTAGTGCATGTTTTAAACTTCACTCAGGAATGCTACAAGCTTTATCACCAGATCAACATTTCAAATATTTACCTAAGAGTTGCCTTTTAAGGAACAGTTTAAAAATTCTAAGCGCATATATTAAAGATACATACCTTGCCCTGGCACATCATCCCTTCCAAGAATAAAGAGCTTGTAGCCACACTGTTTTTCTAGGATTTCAGGTAATAATTTGAAGACAAAGGTTTCTGTCAAATATACATAGCCTGATATATTGTTAGGATATAGCACATATGCATCATAGACTTTTTCATCTGAAACTAGAAGGAAAGGGGGGAAAACCAACTCTGTGTTAACTAGAACATTTATAGGAATAATTTATTATAGAAATTTACATTTCATGTGCCTGAATTATTAGTTAAGGCAATAATACATCCAACTAAGACATAAAAAGACATTAGCATAGATCAAACAATACTTTAACATCACTAATTAAACAGATGACGCTTATAACTTCAGGTTAAAGGTTATGGTGGGGGAAAATGCCACAATGTAAACTTATTAACCAAACATTCCCTGTCATTTTTATGACTTAACATCTAACTTATGAAGATTAATATTAGATCAATGATTGCATATATTTGGAAGTCAATTTAGATTTGACTTGGGTTAAGACCTAGCAATTAGAACAGCAGAATTCAAATGTCAGGCCAGCAGCATTTCAAAATTTGACACTTACTAAAGCTTCCTGAATAATCTAATATTAACACTATCTTGGGTTAGTCCACGGGGTTGCTATAAAGCTAATATAGGTAGCAATGTTGTATATATGTATGTTAGAGCTAAAATTCTTTACAGGAAAGCCAAGACACTAGTGAAAATCCAATACAGTATCTAATTTTTCAGACTACACCTTACACAAAGTATTACTATTCAAATCATTTTTTCCATTCCTTTCATACCTAACATAATACTAATGTCACTTAGTGTCATTTGAAGCACAGAAATATCTGTAATAATAAGTAAGTCAGTCAATTAGACAGACAATCAATCAATCAATCAATCAATCAATATTTCATGCCTTTAAGTCAGTGTTAACTTCCAATGACTGGCTAGGCAAGTCCTGCAGAGTATACACGATAATATACAAAGGATATAGCAGTTAATTGGTATCAGTGTACAGTACAAAACTTTATAGAAGTTTTATTTTCCTATATTCTTCTGCCCTTCCCTAACCACACAAGACAAGAAGTTAGAGTGTAGAAAAGTGTCCATTTTGTTTTGTTTTGAATTGAGGGGAAAAAATCCATAAAGTTCAAAATTACAGCTCAAAAATTCTACTTGGAAACAAAATCAGTAGATAAAACAATCAAGGAATTTCAGTTTTGTCATTCACTTTGGTTTCTTTTTTCCCCACTTCTTTTTATTGAATTATGAATGAAACAGATAAATTCTTTATTTTTAAGTTCAATTCCTGTAAATAAATGCAGCAGGCCTAACATTTTAATCCATTGTTTATTGATGTTACTAATTTCCCCAAATATTTTACACCAAAACGCTACAGCTCTTTTACATAACCACTACAAATGGGGGAAAAATGCTCCTGTTTTTTAAACAAACTAATATTTGGAAGAATAATTTGAGATTTTATATGTATGTATGTATGTATGTATGTATGTATGTATGTATGTATGTATGTATGTGTGTTACAACCCCTGGTATGCCTTAAAAATAATGTATGTGTGTGGGTGTGTGGGTGTATGTATGTATGTATGTATGTGTATATGTGTGTGTGTGTGTGTGTGTTACAACCCCTGGTATGCCCAAATACCGTGTTTCCCCGAAAATAAGCCACGCCCTGCTAATAAGCCCAATCGGGCTTTTCAGAGCATGCGCCACAATACGCCCTCCCCTGAAAATAAGCCCGCCCCCAGTCCCCGCCATTAACACTGTACCACCTGCCGGTACAGCTTCCGGGGCAAAAAGAGGGCTCGCCGCAAAAACAGCGGCAGGCCAGCAATGTGATCACCCCCTCCTGCCTGTTCCTTCTCGTGCAAAAAAACACCGCCAACCCCAATGGCAAAGGCAGCCTGCCTGGTTCCCTTCCTCGCGTTCCTCGCCATTGTGCTCAGGGAAGCGGCTGGTGGAAAAAAAACTTCTCACGAGTTCAATCAAACATCTTGAAATCGCGAGAAGGTTTTTTTTTTTTTTACCAGGGGCTTCCCTGAATATAATGTCGAGGAATGCAACAAAGCTAGAAAGGTAGGAGGCACGCCCCGCGGCCCAACACCGCCCACTTTGCCCCAATGGTAAAGGCAGCCTGCCTGGTTCCTTTCCCCGCCATCCCTTTAACGAGGGGCGGCAGGTGGGGTGGGGGGGAGAAGCGAGGCACGCCTCCTACCTTTCCAGCTCCGTCGTGTTCCTCGCCCTTTCGCCGATTGAATCCCTTTGTAAAAAAATCTAATTAGTTCAACTCGCGAGATCTTTTTTTACAAGGGGATTCAATGAGCGAAAGGGCGAGGAACGCAACAGAGCTGTCAGTCTCTGGTAGCGCTAGGACACGTGTCTCGCTTCTCCCCCCCCCACCTCTCCCCCCTCACTAAAGGGACGGCAGGAGAGGGAACCAGCCAGGCTGCCTTTATCATTGGGGCGAGGTGGGCGGTGTTGGGCTGCGATGCGCACCTCTTTCCAGCTTCATCGCGTTCCTCGCCCTTTCGCCCATTGAATCCCCTTGTAAAAATAATCTCATTAGTTCAACTCGCGAGGTTTTCCTACAAGGGGATTCAATGTGCGAAAGGGCAAGGAACGTGACGAAGCTGGAAAGATAAGAGGTGTACCTCACAGCCCAACACCGCCCACCTCGCCCCAATGATAAAGGCAGCCTGGCTGGTTCCCTCTCCGGCCGTCCCTTTAGTGAGGGGGGAGAGGTGGGGGGGGAGAAGCGAGACGCGTGTCCTAGCTCTACCAGAGACTGACAGCTCTGTTGCGTTCCTCGCCCTTTCGCTCATTGAATCCCCTTGTAAAAATAATCTTGCGAGTTGAACTCATGAGGCTTTTTTTACAAGGGGATTCAATCGGCGAAAGGGCGAGGAACGGAACGGAGCTGGAAAGTTAAGAGGCATGCTTCGCTTCTCCCCCCCCCCAACCTTCCACCCCTCGTTAAAGGGATGGCGGGGAAGGGAACCAGGCAGGCTGCCTTTATCATTGGGGCGAGGTGGGTGGTGTTGGGCCGCGAGGCGCGCCTCTTACCTTTCCAGCTCCGTCGCGTTCCTCGCCATTGTATTCAGGGAAGCCCCTGGTAAAAAAAAACCTCGCGATTTCAAGATGTTTGATTGAACTCGCGAGAAGTTTTTTTTTTTTTTAACCAGCCACTTCCCTGAGCACAATGGCGAGGAACGCGACGCAGCTGGAAAGGTAAAAGGCGCACCTTGCTTCTCACCTGCCCCAGAAATAATAAGCCTTCCCCTATAATAAGCCCAAGGCCATATTTCGTGGGGCAAAAGAAAATAAGCCCCTGTCTTATTTTCGGGGAAACACGGTATATATATATGTACCTATAATAAGAAATCTGTAATAAAAAAATCTTGTGAGAGTGGGTTCGTTGTTCACAAATTTATTATTTATTCAAAAACACAGGCTTTTTATATAAGACAAAAAGGCTTCTCTCTCTCTTAGTAACTGTTGTATTTATCTGCAACTCATAGAATAAGTCAAAATAGCAATTTTGCACCCTACTGTCTGACTGACTATTCTCAAAAGTATGGTAGTTTATCTCAGAAATTTAACCCAAAATGCTTTTCCAAAAGGCAACTGGACTTCCTTGGTTCTTTTCTTCTTCTTTTCCTTCTGGAAGTTTGAGGTTCCAGAATGTGTCCAAGGAGTCTCCCACCGCCGCTACTACCAGTTTAACTGATCCGGGCCGAACAGGGAGCAACCCACCTTTGATGCAATTCCAAAACACTAAAGTACGTTCTTTGTATTAACAATAAGTTGTAATCGTCCCTTGGGCCAGAAACAGTAAGATAAACAGTCAAAGAAAAGTTGCAAACTGTTTAGAAAGCATCAAAACCTTTATTCTTTATCAGAGGGCATCAAATCACTGAAGTCGAACTTACTTCCTTTGCTGAGATGTTGGCAAGAATCCCGGTACCAAAGGATGATGTCAACTTTGAAAAATTTGTAAGCAAGCAGTGATGCTACTATAATAAACAATGGTGAAATCAATCCTCCAATCACATAAATCTGAACGTTTGGAGCTGTATTGGCAAAAAAAAAAAAAAAAGGAAAACAGAAGAGAAGGGGAGGGGAGGAGAAGGGAAGAGAATTGAAGAGAAGAGACAACATTCTTACTAAGTGCCATAAGATTTATACAATTTCTATTTTACTTTCATTTTTCTAAGAAAATTCTC
Source organism: Natrix helvetica (assembly GCF_964273705.1). NCBI lineage: Eukaryota > Metazoa > Chordata > Lepidosauria > Squamata > Natricidae > Natrix > Natrix helvetica. Next base: position 35,002,353 of record NC_138549.1, read on the forward strand.
ATAAAATATTTCATTCTTTTGAAAAGGGGCTTCTAATGTCTGAAGATTATCCAAGTAACACCTTTTATTGCCAAAGAGAAGATGATTAAGCTGATGATGTTTGGCATTACTTTTCATCATAACTTTAAAGTTTATTTATTCTAGTAAATAATATGTCATTCAGTCTTAAAAAGATTTATAAACGATACAAAAATAAAATGATAAAAGTATAATACCACTTCAAAGTCAATAGCAAAATAAACCTTTCAGTTTATTTTTAATAAAAAAAAATATTTGTATTAGCAGTGGTATCAATTGCTTTCTATAGGAAGGGAACCCTGATATCATCAAACTCCAAAAAGCTTTCCAGGTTGATATTGATCTGACCTTGGGTGGATCATTGGTTCAAAAAGGCATACGCAGCCAACTTCTTCATTTAATCTGTCCTCTGGGTATTTTCATGGGCATTATGTTCTTACAGAAGAGAAGGTCCACCGAGAAAGCCAACAGAATGTCACTGGTGGAAAGCACTAGCAAAAACCTCTAGCCACATTATCCAACTCTAACTTACCTAGCTTTCCTAATCTACCCCAAGTATTTCTAGATAGAACAAGTGTCAACACTTGCTGCTGCTGCTTCTTCTCCTTCTCCTTCTCCTTCTCCTTCTCCTCCTCCTCCTCCTCCCTCTCCCTCTCTCTCTTTGAGATAGTGACATTTTTTCCCATTAGACTATGGAACTAAGCAGAGCTTTACAAGATGAAAATATATCAGCAATATTTTTCCAAACAAGGTTTTTTTATTTATATACAATTCCGTATCAATAATGTAATAACATATAGTGCATAATTTTAAGTGGTTATGTGGCTATCATTTGCAACTCCCTCTTACCATTTGGGGTTAATGACTCTTTCTAGATTAGAATAAGTACAAGTCTACAGTGCCCATCCCAGAACATGATCTAATATTATGTGAAACTTCAGAATCTCAGCCTCCTCAAAAAGAAAAAAAAATGTGTTTCATAACAGAATACATAAAAACTAGCAATATTCTCATGGATGTTTGTTTGTCTTTATAAACAAGCAAAGCATATTTTCTCTATATTAGATAGGTAAAAGATATACATAACTATATAGACTTATACATAGTTACCTGGATAGTTTAGCACTACATATGCTACTTGTGTCACATGTTGAGACCATACTTCACACAGATATGTTCCATAATCTCTGTCTTTCACTTTGGAAATATTTAACTTTACGTCTATTATACGTTTTCCAGAAAGAACCCTAACAACACCAAAATAAAATATAAACAGAAAAAGAAAAGAAGAAAATAATTAATGATCATTATATTGATTTATCTAATAAGGTCATGCTCAGCATCTTAATTTGAACACATTTAAATTAAGTTATATGTATTCATAATAGAAATTTAGATCTTGTCATTTGCCCAGTATTAAAGCGAAGCCTCAGCTTTTGTTTCACTTACATACAGCACCTAGTTATCAAGATTTACTGTGGCATAAGAATATCAGGATAATGTAATACAAGAAACATGAAATATTTTTATTAAATATATCTATTTAATACTATCTACTCTTGTGACAACAGTGCACCTGTTGCCTAAAACTAAATAACTTGATAAATACTGGAAATTCACAGAACATATGCAGATTTCAATTGAAAGAATATGCCAGATACAGAGTTTAAAAATACAAAAACTTATTGTTATTTGCTGGAATAAATACCAAGATCTTCAAGATAGGTAGCTCCACTTTACTATAAAATGTCTGGAAAGCATTAAGAAGTACATTTTAGGAATTCCTATTAGTATTGTACATTGGTGCACTATTACTAAATCAACAAGCTATTGCAGATAAATGAATTTATTTCACAGTGAGGCTTGCTTCATATTTATGTAAATATCTAACCCCACAGCACAGAGTGAAAATGTAATAATTCGGAAGCCCCTGGAAAAACGACATGTTGTACATACTTATCCTTCTCATCTGTATTTAACACCTCATTATTGAACTTCCAGGTTACAATTACAATTTCATCCAGAGGATCTGCTGAGACATTACATACCAGGTCAAATCTGGAACCTATAATTCACAAATAATTATAGTGGATGAATAATCATAACTTTTTAGAGTTTGCCTAAGATTATTAAAAATGATTTCTTTTTCAAATGAAGTAATTACTCACCTGGATTTACTTCAATTGAGTTGTTATTTGGATAAATTATATTTGGAGTATATTTCTTTGATATTTCTAAAACAATAAAAATATTTTTAAAGAATAAAAAATAAAAATTATTTTTTAAAAATACTGAAAATAAGTAACTATAAAATCTATTGCAATGCTACTTTAATTTTTAGGAATGAACTTTCTCAGAAGTTTGGCAAACTGGTTGTTGAAAGAAATCTCCTTGCAACAGCCTTTTGTTTTTTTCACTTTACAGGGCTAATTCTGTCAGGAAGGCAGGAAGGAAACATTCTGGTGTATTTCTAGCCTAATCTTGCTTATTTCTAAGTATTTTCAGAAACTGCCTCTCGGGTAAGCCTTGTTACATTGTAACAGCAGTTGGTCCTTGACAGTACCCCCTGACTTTCTGCCGCCTGAGCTCTGGAGAGGCTTAAAGGGGAAGGGTTGTTTTAAGCTTTTTACACTGCTTTAGTGGTTCCTGGCACTGTCCTTTTGGGGTGTACTTCCAAAAGACAGGATGCAAGCTTGGCACTCTGTCTGATTTTTTATTGCCTTTCTGGGGGCATATGATTTTCACTTAAATCTGGATGATTTCCTTAGGATATCTTGTGAGGTGAATGAGACCAGCTGCTATTTTTAAGTGGTGCAAATGGATCTAAGGATTGTTTCTCCTGAGTGTGAAAGGGTGCTTTGTCAATTCACTGAGCACAGGAGTCTCTTGTGTATGGGGATTTTCCAGTCATCCAGGTCATGGTTGTCCCAAAGGTGCTTTTTGCAAGAGTGTTGGAAGAAATATTCATTGATTCTGTTCCAAACGGGGAGAAAGACACTGGAAACATGGAGGCTGCTTAGAAAGATGGTTTATTGGTGAACAGGACCACATGGGTTTGAGGTCCTGGGCAGCTGACCAATTGGTTTGATGACTACAGGGATTTTTACACAGTTTGTTCTACAGCATTTTATAATTTACAGGCTTGTTTTGTGTATTTTGTTATTTGATTTTAATTAGTTAATTAGTAATCTTTGACTTACAACAGTTCATTTAGTGGCCATTCAGTTACAATGGCACTGAAAAAAGTGGCTTATGATCTTTTTTCACACTTATGACTGTTGCAACATCTTCATGGTCATCAGAGGCTGGGCGAGGCGAATTGCCCCTCAACATGAATGATGTCACATTGGCCACGCCTACCCAATCACATGACCACCCAGCCACACTTACCCAGCTGGTCATCAGGACAGAGAACCAGTTGTTAAATTATTTGAATCCCACCACTATAGTATCTCAGACAGAGGAAATAATGTAACAAGGCTATATTGCAAATTTAGGTTGCAGGTTCCATAGATTTTTTAAAAATCAATTTATTTTATAAAATAAATTCTATTCTGTGATATACCAAAAACTACAAGATGAAAATTACATACCAAAAGTAATTAGTTTGATGGCCCGTGAAATATTATATTCTTTTCCCATATATATATGCTTAGTTCTGCATATATAAATTCCTTCATCTTCCTTAGTTATATTTATAATGTGAAGATATTGTCTGAAAGGCCTAAATTTCCAGTCTTCATATAAAGGCAAATGACATCCCTGAAACAAAAATAAGCAAATATTATAAGAATAGTTAATACCAAGCTAAACTTTTTTATGAAACACATACTGTATAACCAAAAAAGAAAAATTAAATCAGTCCAGATTTGCAAGCTAAAGATAATTTATCAACAGGATTAGCAAGCTGCAAGTAACAAAAAGTTCATAAATGTAAATTATGTGACCTTAATTAATGGCTATAATGGCAGTGTAATACAGATGACAGTGCCAAATGCTGTGTACCAAGGGTAGTAATTATTTTATAAATGTTTCATGTAAAAATAACAAGTTGTAGAAAAATAATTGTAGGAAACTGCAAAGATTTAGAAGTAAGGAGAAATTTTCTGACGATAAGAACAATTAATCAATGGAACAACTTGCCTCCCAGAGCTGTGGCGGTTTCATCACTGTAGGTTTTCAAAAATAGACTGGACAGCCATTTTGACTGGGGTGTTATAAGGCTCCTGCTTTGAGCAGGGGGCTGGACTAGAAGACCTCTGCGGTCCTTTCCAGCCCTGTGATTCTATGTTCTATATTCTATTATGATAGAGGCAGATTTACAATTCATACCAGCCTGTTCTCAATGCGTGATTGTAGCATGGAGAATAGTTAAGACCAGCTTTTGGTATATATCTATTAATTTGAAAACTGGAGACACAATAGCTGAGAAAGGTAGGCAGTGAGATGATGTTAACCATAATAACGTATAGCCAAAAATGAAGCTGAATGGATAAAATATTTGTTCCAAAGGGCAATAACAACCCAATAAATATTCAAAGGAATAGCAGCAGCTAAAACATTAAAACTACACCACTGGCTATGGTACCTCGTTGTGTAATGAAATGTCTGAAAGAAAGGAGGTAAGCTCAGAGAGCACCAAGGACCCCACAATAAAACAGATTTAAATTTATTTATTTATATCCCACGTTTATTTTTACAAATAACTCAAGGTGGTGAACCTAACCAGCACACCTTCCTCCTCCTATAACTTACCTGAAGACACCAACTAATTATAGAAATATGGATAACATATGAAAGAAAAAGAAGGGTACTGGGAAAGAAGTTAAAACTAAAGAAAATGAAACATTTGTAATCTTGGCCAAAGAATAAAAAGAAAAAAAAATCAATGTCTTTATATCAGCATTGCAAAGACTTGAAAGCATATTTAAGGTTCATGTTGGAACTCCTCTCAAAAACTGTTAAATAAAGCCAATAAAGAAACAATCTGGCTCCTAAACAATATTAAAGATTCTCATTTTATAACAGAAACAAAGTTTAAAACTGCAATCAATACAATTTTGTCTAAAAAATACATCAAAGATGAAGTGGCAATATGATAAAACGCCACAAGAGGGTCAACAGATTGTTGACATGACTTGAAGACAGCTTCATCATATAAAAGTGGAGGAGGAAATTAGGTAATTGATACAGTGAACTTAATACCTACTCATGGGGGAAAATATTTTCAATATGGAAGTTGGAAGGACCTTCTGAGAGAATGTTCATGTCATCTTGGAATTTACCTACTCTATTATCATACCATAAGCAGAGCAAAATGAAGACAATCAGATCAGAGTTCTGAGTTCAAAAGAACTTATTCCAATAGACTGAGGGAAAGCATTGGAAAGATTCTATGGATAAAAATCCTGAATTGTAAAAATTGTAAAAAAAAAATCCTGAGTTGAAAATTTTTGAAAGATGAGACAATAAACAAGCATCCAAACACACACACTATCAGAGGAAAAGAAAAAGGAGAGGCATCCAATGAAAACAAGGAACTATTAGATAGAGACTTCCTCATCTGAAATATTTGTTTATATATTTTTCTTGTTAAATAAAGATGATAATTTTTATAGCTATTTACAGAACCACTTTTGTACATATTTTTTGTTATTGTTACTGTTGGATGCATATTTTTTCTTTTTTTCTGTTTTGTATTTTAATCCCATTATGATAAAACATAATAAATATATACATGAAAAAAGAACTGGAAAACAAAAGGGGTAAGTCTTTAGAACAACTTAAAGAGAGCCTTATAGTAAAAGAAAAAAATATCATAAAATAATAAGTGTATGTGTATCAGTGTGTGAGTCTGGAAAGCTAAAAGAATGATCTGAGATGTGCAGTGAGCACCACAGTTAACAAAAAAGGGTATTTGGTTATGCATGGAGTAAGGGGAAATTCAAGTAAACAGCTAGTCCAAAGGTTGTAGAACATGGCAAGATAGTGATGTTCAAAATGGAAAAGATACGGTAAACTGCTTAATTGCTGATTTGCTTCTGTCTTTATGGAAAAGGACTTACCTTATACCATTGTAAAGCAAAAGGAGCATTTTCATCATTTCTGAAATTTTGAAGATCTGGACAAATCAGCTTCCCACTGTATTCTAATATAACTTTCTGTTTAAAAACCATTCCTTCATTAAAACACAATCCAACACTATTCTCAAACACTATTAGGGATCTGTTAAGTCTTGTGGAATTACTGAAATAAAAATGAGAGTGATTGGCATCAATTTATCATTTAATATTTAGGAAAAAAAACAATTATATCAATTATAATTGGATACACTTCTAAAAATACGAGCAGATCTTGGACCAAGATACATTAAAGCATAGGTTAACAACTTTTTGTACCAATTCAATTTCTTATATTTAATTTGCTAGTTTCGGGAATACATAGAACCAATAAAGTTCTGTTGTTATAAAAATTTAGCTAGAAATAAGACTCCAATCATTCAGAAGTGTTTACTCTCATCTAAGCGTTAAACTATTATAGAACCATGGTCATTTTAATCTTCTATCAAGTATTGTTTGAACTCAAATTCTACACAATTAAAGCTAAACATTAGTACCAATAAACAAGGTCAATATATTAATTTTATATTTTCTTCTCATTATCCTTTCCATTTTACAAATGCTAGATCCAATGTCAAGTACTACTGTAATTATAATGTTGGAGCGCAGTCAAGTTATGTCCCTGGTTGTTGGTGGAGTTCATGGGAAATTTTAAAGGAAGTGACTTTGCTTATCAGAAGATCACAAAAGGTAACCCGTGGCCCAGGGACACTGCAACCATCATAAATGCATGCCAGTTGCCAAGCAATCAAAGTTTGAACATATGATCATGGGGCTGCTGTAATGGTCAAAAGTGTGAAATATAGTCATAAAGTTACTTTTTCAGTGCCATTGTAACTTTGAATGGTCACTAATTTAATTATTGTAAGTTGGCACTACTTGCAAAGGCAATGAATAAATAATGAATAAATAAACTGACTTACAGAATGCACTGATACGTTCCAGAATCTTCTAGTTTTGCAGGATAAAACCAAAGCAAATTTGCTTGCTGATAAACCCGGGAGCTGTTATCTGTAGTTATAGGCATCTCAATATCATTTCTATACCAAGTCACAACACTGTTAGATTGGCTACCTTGTAGACAAGAGACAGTTCCTGGCTCTCCTTTAGGGGAAAAACTAACAATCTCGTTCTTACCTAATAAATAAATAAATAAATATTACTATTTGTGTAACTATAAATACACATTAGTATTTGTATAATAGTGATTATAATAGTATAATTGCCACATATATAAAGATCATCTATCTATTTGAAATGTGTAAACAGATCTACAATTATGGCAAATATTTCTCGAATATTCCAGTTTTGGGTTATTCATTTTGTTACAAAGAGAATAATTTGTTTACCAAAATAAAATTAAACTACACAATTAAACAAGTAACACTTTTTAAAGAACAGTAATTGAATTGCTATGCAACATTCTCTTCTACTGTTTCTTGCATTATTTCAAATATTTCTGCAATGTATGATAATATGAACATTTAGGCTAAAGCAGAAAAGTTCTGCAAAGATTAGTTAGCACTGGAACTGTGATATAATATATAATACATATTAAGATGTAAAATAATTTATAATAATGGCGCTATAAATATATTGTAGAATAATAGATAAAATCATATTAATAATACAGAAAAGCTCAAATATGGAGAATCATATTTATTATGTACCAAACTGAGTCAGTAGGGGAAGTGGTCAGAACCCGTGTTCTAGGTTTTTAAAACAGCTGATTCTCACCACCCATTGAGCAAGTCATCAGAGCCCAAGACCACTGAGCTGAAGGCCTGCCACTAGCAAAGATGGGAAAGAAAAAGAACTAAAACACATCAAGAAAGCTTTCAGAACATGTGGCTATCCCAAATGGGCATTCATCAAAAAAGACCCTATAGAAGCTCCTCCATAACAAACAATAAAGTGAACAATAAACAAAACAACATTGTCATTCCTTATATTGCAGAAATATCGGAAAAGCTCTGGAGGATCTTCAGCCAACACAATATATGTGCACACTTCAAACCCAAGAATACAGTAAGGCAGAAGATTGCCTACCCCAAGGATAAAACACCCAGACACAAAATGAGCAATATGTTATATACCGTACAATGCAGTGAGCAATGTGCAGATCTGTACATTGGAGAAACAAAACAACTACTTCACAAACACATGGCACAACATAGGAGAACAAACCTATCAGGACAAGATTCAGCAGTGCATCTGCATTTAAAAGACAAAGCCGGTCTTTTGAAGACAGTAAAGTCCACATTTTGGACAGAGAGGACTGCTGGTTTGAAAGAGGGGTTAGAGAGGCCATCTATGTCAAAACTGATCAGCCCTCTCTCAACAGAGGGGGAGGGATATGACATCATCTATCTCCAGTCTACAACACAGTCCTTTCCTCCACACCCATTTGTACTACCTAGGTGTCCCTAATGACACAGATAAACCCCCAGATGGCCTCAATGACTCTCTAAAAGAATGCAAATGACCAGCTGTCTGCAAGGCATATAAATCCTTACATTCCCCACCATCCAGTCAGAGCTGAAGAAGCCTCTTGGATGAGAAGTGAAATATCTTCAAAGAAAAACCATAAAGTCTAGTTGAATCTTGAAAAAGCACCTGTCAGACAACCATGATCCAGATGACTGAAAATCTCCATAGACAGAAACCTTTTCCTACATTCATTTTCCATGAAGCAGCAGGAAAAAGCAGATTATGTAGGCAGTGAGAAGAAATTAGGAGTAGCCTATGATGATCTTATTCTCTAGAGTAGGCAACCTATTTTACAGCCTTCCAATTGAGATAATAAACACCAAGACAACCTACAGGCTTTGTTTGATGTATTATCTGTCCCTCTGCCCAATAAACTCAATCTCTGAATAATCAGGAAGGTCTCTTAAATGATACTGAAATTTCCTTTTGCACATCCATACTGGCTACTTCGTTGGCAGTATTTCATGGCTACAACAGCAACCTTGAGTCAGTTCAAATTACTTCATTCATTGACCAAAAGTCAAATTGAAGAGATTATATCAATCTGAACAGGGGGATTATATCAACCTGAAGAGTTTATAGTTTAGCTGCCACAAATGACTATTTGGTGACATTTAGATTTACTGAGATGCAGGACTGTGGAGGAAGAAAATGTTGATTAACTTTAGTCCAATTTTTTGAAATGTTTCCTTGATGGCATTTGGGGTTTTTCTTTCATCACAGCAAAAAAAACTCCCTAATTTTAAAGTATGAAACAAGTCGAAGTAACAGATCATATAATTGACAGAAAACATAGAATGGGAAATGATTATATATAGTTTACAGAAAAGATGGTGGTAATTAAAGCAGTAAGTTCTCCTTCATTGGAGAAGGAGACATCTACAGTGACTGGACGACTTCTAAGATCCCCATCAATTCCTTAATTCTGTAGGCCAACGACCATTTGAAAATCATGGCATAACAACAATGGAAATTTAAGAGCAGGCCATTCTTTCAGCCCCATCATCTTTAGACAATTATCAGCATATCTGAATCTCTCAGTCAGAATTCCCTGCCAAAGAAACAAGAAGATGATAAAACTAGCCCTTCCATCTTAACCACAGGCAAAACATTTTTTTTTTCAAAAAGTTTTATTGGTTTTTTTAAAAACATTTATGTGGAAAAGGGTAGGTGGAATTACAAATTTTGGCAGTTGCAAATGTGGCAGACGCCCCCTCCCTCCAAACTCCTAGATTACATCAAAATATCAAATCTTAATACATAATCATAAAAAGTCAGCATCTTAATTCTAGAAAGAATAATTTTCAATCAATTTATATAATTATAATATATAGTCTAGTTATAAATTCATTTTTACTTTCGGTCTGTTTATAACATTGTGATTTTCTTATTTATTTTTGTGATCTGAGCTTTCTTGGTGTTGCCCCTTCACCCCCCGCTGGCAGAGCTCCGGCCCCTCCCGTGTCCTGCGTGACCGTTGTGGTGTCTTCTGTTTTTTCTAGGTTGGCTTTATTTTTTTCCATAAAGGCCTGTGCCTCTATGGGTGTATTAATTCTGATTCTTGTCTCCTCCCAGAATATCAGCATACCTTCAGGCATCAACCATCTAAACCACACCCCCTTCTGGTATAATTTATTCGCCAATTGCGAATAATTTTTCCTTTTTTCCCTAATTTTTTTGGGAATCTGCTTTAGAATGGTTATCTCCCTGTCACAGTATGTCAATGTTTGCCCCCTTTGCACACCCAGAATTTCATCTCTTGTGGTTTTCCTAAGGAATTTAATGTGAACCTCCCTGGGTACATTATGTGTTCTGGCATATGCTGAATTCACTCTATAAGCTAGGTCTATCTCCCATTCCATCTGCTGTTTATCTTTGTGTATGTATTCAGCTAGAATATTAGTCATAATGTCCCTTATGTTTTCCCCATCTGCTTCTATTACATTTTGAAATCTAAGATAAAAGGACATTCTCTCAAACTCTATTTTCATTTGTTGGATGTCAAGTTCTTTGTTCCCCTTCTGTAAAGCCTCTACCCCCCCCCCTCGCCTCCGCCACCCCACCCTCCACAAGGTCCAGTCTCTGTGAGTTCTTAAAGATTTGGGCTTGGTTCTGTTTAATTTCATCTTTCATTTCCCTTAACTGGTTCTTAATTTCCTCCTGGCCCTGTAGAATTTGTTGAAGCATTTGTTGAAAGTCTATCTCTGTAGTCTTGGGTTGCATCAGTTCTGTTATCTTTGACTGTGTAGCTGGGCTAGACGTTGCAGACGTTGGGGCAGAAGTAGCAAATCCAGGCTTTCCAGGAGGTGGTCTTTTTGGAGACATGGTTTTTAAAGCAAGGAAATCAGTCAAAATAGAGACTGGGCAGCTGGAGAAGTAGAGCAGGCAGGCGAATCCAGAAGGCAGAGGATCCAAACAGATGGGGATTTCTTTAGTCAGTCTAGCAATAGATGAAAATTTTTTCCCCAAAGAGTTCAAAAAAGAACAATCCACAAGAGATTCCTCTGGGTGACTCGGAGACAAAGACCGGAAGCCTGAATTTTAAAGGTGGAGTCAGGTTTCACAGTTCATGAAGACAACGGAAGTGTGCCATCTTGCCCTGCCAGCTTTGGGCTCAGAGGCATAATAAAGTTTTAAAAGTTCAGAAAGTTCTCAGTTCACCCATAGATTCTGGAGCTAAGTCCAATGAAAGTCACTTTTATGAGGGTGAGGCATCATTAGTTGGCTCTCCCCCCTCCTCCTTCCCCCGAGGGCGAAAGCAAAATCTTCTCAAGCCGCTTGTCCAAGGGAGGGGGGGAAATCCCCCTCCCTCTAGCCGCACCTCTAGCAAAAGTCCGAAAGTTTAACTTTTTTTTTAAAAAGATGCTGAAAAGTCCATAAATTCAAGATAAAGGGAATGGAGAAGGGAAGCCTCTCACCACATTGCCGCTGCTTCGTTCAATAGCGCGTTCTCCGATCGGCATGGGGCGAGGCGCACGCACACGGGCGCCCTCCGAGACTGCTCCCCGGTGCCTAGAACGAAGCGGAGAAGCCCCCGCCAGCCGCCGCCGACGCCAGGACCCTCCGCGAGCCGTTCCCTCGGCAGGACACCTCTCCGGGGCGTCCTGTGCCCCCCCAGAAGCGGGGGAAGCCCACCGGGAGAGCGGGAGCAGGCAAAGGCTTGCCTGTCGCCGTAGCCACCGGAACCGGAAGTCCAGGCAAAACATTTTTAATTAGGTGTATACTTACACACATGATGCTATCTGCCTGGTTCAAATGTTTTTGTTTTTAATTTATTGTTATTTGAATGACCCATTGAATGGAAATTATTGGAGAAAATGGATATAAATTAAATACATATGAAAAATGGGCCATTATACCAGCAAGAACAAAAATATAGTACTTATTCAAATGGTTAAAATGTATTCAAAGTATTTAAAGAATAAATGTATTTTAACAATTAATTACTATAAGATCATCTTCTTAACCTTTTCTACTTTTGTTTAAATAATGAGTTCACCTTATATTACAGAATTGTGAGAAGGATTATTACAGGAAAAACAAACCTGCATCTTATTTTAAATACAGAAGAAACTCAAAATGAGACATGGAGCTTTAAACCTCTTCTCATATGCACTGATTTTCAACTGTACTCTTTTCCTATATTGCCAGAAGAACCACACTTCATGAGACATGAATGGTGGGTGTGCATGTGCAAGTGAAAATAAACAAGCCATATAGGAGACTAGTTAACTGTTGGGAAAAACCCAAATGTTATTATGTGACACTCACTGTGCTATAAGACAGAAAGAAATATAGTATACTTACAACAGCTGAATTGACAATGAATGAGATAAATCCAAGTAGTAAGCCACAGTGCAGAAAACATCTCCTAAAGAAATGAAAATACATTTAAATGTGTGTTGACATATTTTATACATATATACATCTATGCACACACACACCTATACACACACATACACACATATATACCTTGTTTCCCTGAAAATAAGCCCTCCCCCAAAATGTTTAAATGCATGCACAGCTGGTCCCTGCCATTTCCTCTGGTTGCTTGCCATGCAAACAACACGACATGAGGAGGCGAGGCAAGGGGGGGAGGGATGGGGAACATGTCCCACGTACCCCACACGCCCTTACCTAACAGCGGCTCCCGCAACCCTAGCCATCACGCTCCTTCGGTCATGCTAATGGCCGCCGCAAAAAGAGTGGCAGGATGCCAGCTGTGCTGGTATGATGAAGCTCACAGTGGTGCTGCAGTTCGTGCGTGCAATGGCACAAGCCTTGCAGAGTCCTGCTCCAAGAGGCGGCGGCAGGACCTGTCTGCGCAGTGCCAGCCAGCTGCTCATCAGCAGGCTGCTCTCCTGCCCAGGTCTGGCCATAAGGTGTTTGGAAGCCGTCGGGGTCTGGATGGGGGACAACAGACTCAAGCTCAACCCCTCCAAGACTGAGTGGCTGTGGTTACCGGCACCTCGGTTCAACCAGTTGACACTATCACTGGCCATAGGGGGCGAGCAATTGCCCCCTGTGGAACGGGCACGCAATTTGGGCGTCCTCCTAGATGCCCGGCTGTCGATGGACGACCATGTGGCAGCCGTGGCAAGGGGGGCGTTCCACCAGGTTCGCCTGGTGCGCCAATTGCGCCCCCTACTGGACCGGGATGCCCTACGCACGGTCACTCATGCGCTGGTGACGTCTCATCTGGACTACTGCAATGCCCTCTACATGGGGCTTCCCCTGGGACGCGCCCGAAGACTACAGCTAGTTCAGAATGCAGCCGCGCGGGCCATCACGGGGAGTTCCAGGTACTCCCACATTACACCCCTCCTGCGCGAGCTGCACTGGCTGCCTGCGGTTTTTCGGGTGCGTTTCAAGGTGTTGATCACCATCTTTAAAGCGCTCCATGGCACAGGACCTAGCTACCTGCAGGATCGCATCCTACCGCACACATCCCTGCGACCAATTCGCTCTCACAGGGAGGGACTCCTCCGGGTGCCGTCCACCAAGCAATGCCAACGGGCGGTGCCTAGGAGTAGAGCCTTCTCTGTGATGGGCCCAACCCTCTGGAATGACCTCCCCCCGACATCAGAACTACCACCGACTTCCGCTCCTTCCGACAAAAACTAAAGACTCACCTGTTTCGATTAGCCAGCCTGGCCCACTTATAGTTTTATCTTACCTCCTGGCAGATATTTAATTGGAGAATTTCATGGGTAATTATTTTAAATTCAATTTTTTGGGGTATTTTTAGGGGTTGTTTTTAAATACTGCTTTTAATACTTTACTTGAAGGTACAGTTTTATATAGCCTCCTCCATTTATGTATTTATGTATTTATGTATTTATTTATATGCATCCTATTTGTGTTTTAGCCTGACTGTACACCGCCCCGAGTCCCTTTTGGGAGAGGGGGCGGTCTAGAAATACGAAATAAAGTAAAGTAAAGTAAATAAGCGGCACCGGCAGGCAACAAGGTGCATGGCCAGTGCGAAGAACAGGGAAGCGGAAGCGGCGATGGGGCATGGCTGGGTAAACGGCATGGTGCAGATCCTGGGAAGCATGGCTGGAAGCGTATGAACAGCCTCAGGAGCAAACAGCTGATGAATGGCTATGTTGTGCTGTCACAGCAGCGAAACACAGCAGCAGCCATGAGGTGACCATGCTTGGCACCTCCTGCACTTCAAAAATAATAAGACCTTCCTGAAAATAAGGCTAAATGCTTATTTTCGGGGTCAAAAGAAAATAAGACAAATATATATATATGTCCCTCCCATATTTGGGCATACCAGGGGTTGTGACACAATACATACCTATTTCCCCGGCTTAGCTGATAAAGAGAGCCTGTGGCTTAGTGGCTATTGCAACTGCCTAATATGTAATACAGCCCAGGTTCAATTCCCAGTAATGGCTAGCTGATGAGAGCTAACTAGCTTGAAATAGATCTATACTAGTCTCCCTTTATTTATTTATCAGCACAAATGCAACACAAATGTAACAAGGCAACATTTTAAAAAATGGCTTTTTACCTGGATGGCTCCTAGGGCAGTGATGGCGAACCTATGGCACGCGTGCCACAAGTGGCACGCGGAGCCATTTGTCAGGGCATGCGAGGCGCTGCCCTGTCAACTGGCCAGTGCGCATGCGTGCACTGGCCAGCTGAGTTCACCTTTTTAAAAGCTATTTTTCGCCTTCCCCAGGCTCCAGAGGCTTTATAGGAGCCTGGGGAGGGCGAAAAAAGCCCCCCCGCCCCCCCCCCGGAGGCTTCAGGGACCGTCCGGAGGCTTCCCTGAAGCCTTCGGAACGCTTAAAACCACCCTCCGAGCAAACCGGAAGTGACTTCCGGGTTGCTCTGAGGGTCATTTTAAGCATTCCGAAGGCTACAGGGACCGTCCGGAGGCTTCCCTGATGCTTTCGGAGCGCTTAAAACGACCCTCCGAGCAATCCAGAAGTCACTTCTGGTTTGCTCGGAGGGAGGTTTTAAGCGTTCCGAAGGCTTCAGGGAAGCCTCCGGATGGTCCCTGAAGCCTCCAGAGGGCCTCCGGGGGGGGAGGCTCTTTTCGCCCTCCCCAGGCTCCTATAAAGCCTCTGGAGCCTGGGGAGCGCGAAAAAAGCATGTAAAAATGGGGGGGTCACGCGTTTTGCGCGCATGCGCACTGGGGGGGTCACACGTTGCATTATGGGTGTGGCACGCCTGCACACGCCCACCCTGCGCTCCCCCCACTTGGTTCGCCATCGCTGTCCTAGGGTGAGCCGATAGACAGAAAAAGGAAGTAGTATGCTCCCTCCCATATTTGGGCATACCAGGGGTTGTAACACAATACATACATACATACATACATACATACATACATACATACATACATACATAATATTATATATGTATGTATGTATGTATGTATGTATGTATGTATGTATGTATTTGTGTTACAACCCCTGGTATGCCTAAATATGGGAGGAAGGTCAGTACTCCCTCTTTCTGTCCTTCGGCTCATCACAGAAGACCATGCAGGCAGAAAACCATATTTTTATTTTTAATGTTGTCTTTTTATATTTGTGTTGTATTTGTACTGATAAATAAATAAAGGGAGACTAGTATAGATCTATTTCGAGCTAATTAGCTCTCATCAGCTAGCCATACCCTTACTGGGATTTGAACCTGGGCTGTATTATATCTTAGGCAGGAGTCTTAGCTACTAAGCCACAGGCTCTCCTCCTTATCAGTTGAGCCAGGGAAATAGGTATGTATTTGTGTTACAACCCCTGGTATGCCTAAATATGGGAGGAAGGTCACTACTCCCTCTTTCTGTCCTTCGGCTCATCACAGAAGACCATGCAGGCAGAAAACTTGGCTAAATTGTCTAAATTCAGAAAATGTGCTACTAAGACGTACACTTACCATGATGGTAGCACAGCAAACTAAGCTAAAACACATACTGTAGATCATATGTAGATAATAGTTTATATTATTCCTCAAGATTTGCAGAGGCAGAGCTAAATGCGACCCGTATTTGTTTTAAGTATCTGTACTTTCTGGTCACTCTTCTGATTTTCAATAATTCTATATATGATACCCTTCAGGCAAGAACATCAGGATATTTTCTGTAAATTGTTGGTCTTATTAATTAATTGTAAACTTATTAACTTTTAATAACTGGTCTTGTTGACCAATTAATGGAATGACTGCATTTTTCAACAAGAAGTGACAAGAAAATAACTACTACTACACTTGTGTCGGAAGCACTTACCAAGGCATTTCTGGGTTCTAAGGGTTAGCTGGTGACATCACCATTTCCCAGAGGATACCTGAGGGGGTTCCTTTCATGTCATTATTTTTCCCCACCAAGGTGATACATATTTATCTACTTGCATTTGTATGCTTTTGAACTGCTAGGATGGCAGGAGCTGGGACAAATTGATGGGAGTTCATTTGGTTATGCGGCTTGCATTCATGGTTTTCAAAGTACCAAATTGCCAACCCCTCAATGGTCTTCTGACTCAATGTCCTAGCCATGTGAATTACTGTAGCCCCTAAGAAAATAACTTAATGATTGTTTACAATCTATCTCCAACTTTATAATCTGAATATACTACAAACACAATGCAAACATTCAGATGGAAGCAAGATGATAAATAACTCCAAAAGTGGGGCAGAAAGGGAAGCATAACTGAATCTTAAAAAATTAACTCCTTGGATAAAACATCTCAGAATGGCCAATAAGTGTGTTTGAGAATGTTTAGATGTGTGTTTAGTGTGAATATGGCCGGTTTATGGTAAAAAAAAGGGTTTTACTGGCATTATCAAGACAACTCTTGAGTTCTAATCAGAAAGATATATTGGTGGTAGGTAAGATTCCAGTGGAGAATTGTTATATTGCAGCTGCAGTCTACTCACATGGTACAATTATAGCCTTAAAATTTCAAAATTGGAATGCAAAATTCTCTTGGCCTGATACACTTGGCCTTTAATAGTATGCTGGAGGGGAATTCTGCAAAATAAGCAGAACTAAGAGAAATACTAATAATTAAATCTTATTAAACATTTACATTATCTTAAGTCAACTTCCTTCAAGTAAACAAAATGATGCCTCTATACATGCACATCACCAGATGGAGTTTGCTGTATCATTGTTTTAAAAAGGTATAGGTACCCAATTGCAGCACTGAAGGCATAGCTAGGTGCTGATTGTGGAACAGATCATGAACTGTTGGAGAGAAGGAGAAGGAGGAAGAGATATTGTACAGCGGAGATGTCAACATCTAAGATATCTTAGAAGGTATTCCCTATTTACAAAAACTTCTAGGACTAGATGTTAGATCAGCACACTGGTCATTACAAAGTCGGAAGGCTAAAGGAGTTGATGCAATACCCACTGAAATATAGCAAGCAACAGAAGAAAGATCCATAAAATTTCTAACCAGGTAAGACAGTGGCCAACCGACTGAAAGAGTTAAATCACTATTTCAATACCATAAAAAGAAAGGTAACAGAGTGTACAAACTATTTGTGCAATATCCTTAATTATACATGCTAACAAAATAGTGCTTAGGGTAATCCAACAGAGATTAAAGCCCTACATGGAAAAAGCGACACAATATGCTCCAACTGGTTTTACAAAAGGCTAAGGAATATGAAATATTGCTGATATAAGATGCATCATTGAGAACGTGAATGAATACTAAAAAAAGTCACTATATGTTTAAATTATTATAGAAAGGACTTTAATTGTATTGCTCATGGCAAGTTGTGGAATATTTTCAGAAAAATGGAACTCCCAGAACAACTTATTATGCTTGTAAGAAAATTATATAAATTCAGGAAGCTATAGTACAGACATAATACAGACATAATACAGTGAAACACATTGGGTCTATAATATATTGGCAAAGGAGTGTGACAGTGTTGAATATTTTTTCCCATCTTTATTCAATCTATATGCTGAATATATATTATGGGAAGCTGAATTTGAAGAAGATAAACATAGTTTTAAAACTGAGAAAAAACTTCAATAACCTACTCTATGTTGATGATTGTACCATGGTAGCCATATACAAAAAATAAATAAAAGAAAGAAACCCTTCTCAAGGCAAGGGTTTAAAAACTAGTGGTATTAGGTACCACTTATTAAAATCTAATTATGTTCTCTATACACCTTTCAATTATTAATCAATATCTTTGATTACAGTCAAGTATTTCATTGTTGACATAAGAATAAACATTAAATACAAGTCAATAAACTATCATAATCTCAGCCTGGAAACATGGAATTTATTGGCTTTACTAGGACAACTGTAATAATAGATTTGAGTTTCACTTTCTATGGGGCATACTGGTAATATTGTATTTCTAAAAATCATCTATTAATAATGCAATCCTTGGCTTTTCTAGGGTACAACATTTCCAACTAAGAATAATTCCTTCCATCTTCAGTTATTTTTTCTCACCCTATTTGCCTTTTACCAGACAAATGAGAAATAATTTCTCCTTTTCAGCATGCCAAACATTTCAACATTTTTATATAACTCCAGATTGCAAATTTGAACTCAAAGAATAAATAAAACCACAAGCCACATGTCATATTGGAAAAATAAACCTATAAATGATTCTCTTTCTACAAATATTTTGGCCAACTTTACAAGGACTCTGTATCATGAGGTAGAATTAGTCAGAACCTCGCATTCCCCATTCCCACTTTTTGACCAGAGAGAAACAATTAAAGGAAGATACCCAGGATTTGCCAGGGTGTAAGGCAGAAATTACTCTTTGACTGTCTGGAAGTACTCCGTCAAAGCAAAATCAACAAGCCCCATTTACACTCATGCCAAATCAAAGCTGTAGCCAGCAGACTTTAACTGTGAAATCAAGAAATCAATGGGTCAAGAAAATGACATCAACAGCCAGTGTCCAGTAATAAATACAACCAAGAGTAAAACAGTTATTCTACTTCAGCTTCAACCACAACCATTCACGAGCACACAATAGATACAAACCTAAGGTAAACCGCTCCAAAAATACTTCAGCAACAGAGTGGTCGATGTCTGGAATGCACTACCTGACACTTTGGTTTCTTCCCCCAAACCCCCAAAACTTTAACCTTAGACTAGTGGTTCCCAACTTGGGGCCCACGCCCCACAGGGGGGCAGTTTGATTTTTAATGGGGACATTTTGAACCTTGTTTAAACCAAGTTAATGTCTTTTAGGCTTCCTCCACATGAGTAGACTTCACTTTTTGAGTAAAGTAAGAATTATATGTAAAGTGGGGGGGGGGGGAATGGCCAAAAAAAATGGTTGGAAACCGTTGCCTTGCACCGTCTACTGTCGACCTCACCCCTTTCTAAGGGGTCTTTAAGGGGGGTGCATAAGCGCACCAAGGTGTCTACCGTCCCTGTCCTAATTCATGTATTCAAGATCATGTTTATACCTATATATGTTATCTAATGCATGCTTGACGAAATAAATAAATAATAAATAAATAAATACACTTTTTTAAAAATGCGGTTTAGATGCTTCGAATCCTCCTTCGAAGAGCCGGAGGGGGAACTGACAATGTGCCCTGTTGAGTACGCCAGGTGCCCCTGCCTGCCAAGGCTTCACAGGAATGCGACGAAGGCGCCTTTGGCCGAAAAGCGCAAAAAGCAAGAGGTGAAGAAGGCAAGTCGCTCCAGCCGGTGGCTGACAGGCCCGGGCGAGAGAAGGGGAGAAGTGCCGGCATCCACGAGGCGAGTCACTCCCTTTCGGGGAGGGAGGGGGGCGAATTCTCCGCCGCGATTCCTTCTCTTCTGTTGAAGAAACGTCTTCGGGACCGCTATTACTCCGCGCTTCTCCCCCCCAAACACCTCAGCCAAATGATCCGCTGGCGCGCAAAACGGAGCCCCGCTCGCCGCCGCCCCCCCCCCCAAAAAAAAAAAAAAACACATCCTAACTGCCCCGCCATCTTCCCGGCCTTACCCGGACTCCAGCGCGCAAGCAGGACGAGCCTCTTCAACCTAGGCTACCCCAGGCGGCTACTTTTCCCCGTCTCGCCTCAGGCGGAGAACCGCGAACAAAGCTCCGCCCCCGCAATTATCTCAGCCTGACTCCCGCAGGGCGGAGAGTCGGGGGTGATAGTTCGGGGGAGAAGCCGCGCGATCGGCGGAGATCCAGAGCGCTCGGAAGCGGAGAGGCTGGAGGACGGAGGCAGCGATGCCAGAGCTTGTGACCCGCCTCTCAGGAGGCGATCCGGCCTCAGAAAATCTGCTCCTCCCAAATGTCACTTTGGAGAAACTTGTCAAAGCAGATCGTCGTTTGGAACGACTACAATATGCTTTTATTCTCCCGTTTCTATCAAATGGATTGGGCGGATTTCAGTTGCTCCCATAAAATAAATACACCTAAGACTTCATGGAAGACTCCAACCTGTTGACCAGGTTCAAGATAAGGACAACCCAGTTTCAAAATGATAAAACACAATCAGGCCTATAAGCATGCAAGTGTCAAATGCCATGGATGTAAAATTGGAGAATGAAGCTAAAGACGTAAAACAGCCATGTAACCTTTCGAGTTACAATTATTCGTTCTGTTAATGCTCAGCAAAAAGTTTTTTGTCATCCAAACCAGCGAGGTTTCAAACCCCAGCCTGTGGAACCAGTTAGTTAACAATTTCCCAGAATCTTAAATTAAGAGGCAAGTGATAGAAAATTGGCCGCGCTTCTCTGCTAGTTTTTTGTTCCTTTTAATTTTTCATCAAGTCCACAAGTTCTCACGAAACCTTGGAGACATTCCAGAAGACAATGTCAAGAAATCTTTATCTATTTTACAGGACAAGTTCTTGCTGTATTACAGGATTGAATTTATACTGTTTACATCTCTTTAATAAGAAACTTCTGCTTCATCTGCTGTTTAAAAAAAGATAAAACCGTGCTTTTCCATTCTTTTATACTTAACTATGGGTGTTCATAAGTGACAGTTTTCCTGATATTTTTTTTCATACATGGTTAACTATTTAATGTATCTGGAAAACAGTCATGGGGGGAAAATGGTAGAACAAAAGAAGCGTATTATTTATTTTTGCCCAGTTTCTAAACTGGAAATAGACTATCAGAACAATCCAGAATGGCAACCCACAACACACCAAGACAGACAAGTATTTTGACATTGTGGGATTTAAAAGAAAGAACAGGATTGCTCTAAATAGTGAAAACATCTCAAATTTTATCAGAAATGTATTTATCCAATACTCTTCGACATTATATTTAACCAGGTTTGCTTAATTTTGGCTTAGCATCACAGCCTCTGTGATTTGTAAGTGGTGGTTCATAACTTGTTTATTCAGTGACCAATTGATAGTTCCTTGTGGAGCTGAATTACTTGTTTCTGACAGACATTCTTTAGCATGAACTTGCTGTTTTGAACATGGTGGAAAGAACATGGTGCAAAGAAGTTATTTTGCCTGTTCTCTCAGCCAAACCACCATAGATCCTGGAGTGGTTTCAAGTGACTATTTCATGCATAAAAGAAATAGTCAGTTTACTTGTCCAGCCCGTTCTCATAAACATATTATGCATTTGAATTAATTACAATTAATATTGTAACTGGACAAAGCTGTCAGGCTACCAAGTTATTCCATCTATAGTAACTATTGAAAACTGTGAATTTGGTATATTATGTCACTGATCAAATCCTCTTACGGTAATTATAGTTTCACCTGAACTTGGAGAAAGGGGACAAAAGTTGTCATTGATACATATAGGACAGACTATTGCAATGGATTACATATTTATCTGTTAACTATTCTGCTAGTTAGATATACGTAGTCAACGTGTATCTAATACATATTCTGTCATTTTTACAGTATATGCATTGCATTTTTTATCAAATATGAAACTAAAGGCATCAAACATGACTTACAGCATATGGACAATAGTAACATTATTAATATGATTTTAAAAATCTCAATAATGTGGTGTACTTAATTAATATTTATTGAACTAAGATGACACTAATAGACAAGTAGATGGCCAGCCATTTGAATGGCAAATGTACTGGTTATAAGTTCAGTGCTGGAATTTCCACTTACAGAAAGGATAGACAATATTTTTGACCCAAATAATTTAATGCAACTATTAAGATCAAACTAGCTAGTTGGGTAAATGAAGCAGTCAGTGTCATGAAGGTTGACAAATTGGAATTCCTGGAATAGCCATTTCATTGTGTCTTAAGTACAGGGTGTTTTTTTGGAATGAAGTATCGGTGAGATGATAAATAAATAAACATTATCAGTTTGAGTGAGACAAAATCTGAAGGAATGTGGGAGTCATTTTTATTTGGGATAAAGCTTGAGTATATCAGCTTTCATCAGTTGCCAGCATAGCATATCCCATCAGCTCAGAGGTGGATTGCTACCAGTTCGTACTGGTTCGGGCGAACCGGTAGTGGTATTTTGGCCTTGGTCGCCCAAACTGCCAGCGACCCAGGCTGACCACCACCCCAGAACCAATTCCCCGGTCAGCGATGCCATTTCTGGCATGTTTTTACAATTTTTTTTCACGTTCTGCACATGCGCAGAACAATTTACGGTCAACTGCGCATGTGCACACAGCAAATTGGCAGCAACACCAGCAGCAACCCAGCCCTGCACCAGCTCATCCAACTTCCAGTTTCCTCAGTGCAATCGTTTTCCTTCAGCTAGCACTGGTATCCTTGGTTTATTCCTGATCTTATCCTCTTATGCTCACTGGTATGTCCTTCTAATGAAAACAAACTTCATTAAGATATCTATTTTTTCTTCCTAGCATTTTCCGGCAAGTGCAGGGTCCACTTGTTTTGTATTAACCAAATGTTGATCCATTGATTGCGACAGCAATTTACCAGTAATCTTCTCACTCAAGCCTGACATCGTGGGCTGAGAGAATGTGACTGTCCAAAGGCACCGAGCTGGCTTTCAATCATAAGACACTACTAGAACTCACAGTCTCCTGGTTTTTTTAGTCTGGTGTCTTAACTACTAGACCAATTATCAACCCTAATCTTGACTTAAGTAAGAAGAGAGCATTATTGGCAATGACAGCTAATATTCAATGCTGCAATTGTATATTAAGTCCTTCAAACTACCGCTTTGATTTCCAGAAGTAAGTGAAACTCAGATTTTATTTCCAGAAGCCGTGAATACTAACTTTGGGCCAATAGACAAGAACAATTTGGCATTAAAAAAGAGAAGTCATATGTCTGTTTTTTACTTCAGTCATCAAAGGTCAAAAGTATCAGGCTGCATCTGGGAATATGTCTGATTTACACACAGTTGTCTGAAAATGTCACAGAGAAATGGAACAAAGAGGTTGTGAACTGATTTTAGCTAGTGTCAATTTACAGCAGTTCTGAAAATCTTTTTAAATTAGTATTATAAATGTGCTGGTGTTTTTTTCCTGAAGACTTAAAACTAAGGAAATATACCAACATTTCTCTAAGCATATCGAGTTCTTCTGCCAAAGAGGCTCCTGTAAGCAGCATACAAACCTCCATAATTATATAGCTCCTGCCCTGAAGCTTGCAATTTAAAATGCATGAATCATATTGCAAGAAAAAGAATTGCATGGAGAAGAGCTGTGAAGTTTGGGAGTATGAATTCTCACTCGATTGCTTAAAGTTTTCACTGCATGTATAATATGTCTGAACTGCCTTCCTTTTCCCTGACTTCGATTGTGGTCCTTTGCAATTCTTTGTTTGTTTATTTGCTTCCTGTTATGGGAATAAATAGTAGATTATATTGTCAATTGTTAAATCCTGAGATTATAATTTTCCCAGTTTCTTTTTAGATGCTTTGTCACTTGGTATTGCTACATGTATACTATATGTGCTTTTAAATACTGTGATGTTTGGCATGTTGCATTCTAGATGTTCCATTAATTTTTTTACATGGTGTTCTGGACCCTTTTTTCAACACATGATCATACCAATACTTTTGCACATGAAATCCATACTTTCCAATGTATTTTTCCCCTATTCAATTTTGTCTTGTTTTATCATCTGCCTGGATAATTTTTCTACAACTACCTATTATATTGTCAATGTGAAGTTTCCAAGTGTTGCCCTAATTAATTTGCGAGCCCCGAGTCAAGGTTTAAAAAAAAACCATTCATTTGTGCTTTAGGTTGCTGAGTTCCTCTTCCGCATATGAGTCCTCCTCCACCTCCTCAAATCTGGCCTCTAGCAGTTGCAGGAAGTCATCTATGTCTTGCAGTTGGGGGGCTCTCCTCTTGTGGAGGGTGGCTAGCCATTCCCTTGCTTCTCCCTCTAGATCCTGTGCAATGGTATTTGTTAGATCTGGTCAACGAGAGACAGACTGCGGACACGAAGTGACTTAACAGCTCTTTATTAGTAGTAGTAGTGATCCAGCTTGCTCTGTGGTCGGAGGGTTCCCCTTTTATAGGGATCGGGTACGCCCCTCGACCAATCAGAGGGATACCTGTTTCCCGCTGTAGTAGCGGACCAGAGGGAAGACTTATCTCGATATATGCTAATATCTAACACCCCTCCCCTCCTAGATGGAACGTTGCGGTAGGTAACATAGTCTTTTAGGTATGTGGGTGTTTGTCTTGCTCGGGAGGAACGTCGTAGTTCGGGTTGGTTTGAAGTGGTTGCAGGACCGGGTGCTTTTCCCATTTCCCGTTCTGGAGGTCTTGTGCCTTCGTTGCTCGGGCGTTCTGGAGTCTGTTCGGCTGCGTTGTCTGGGGGTTTCTCTGCTACGTGCGTGTTGTCTTGTCCCACGCTTGGCTCGCCGGCGTCGTCGTTTCCTATGATGGGGGTTTCGCGTGGCTGACTTTCTGTAGACAGGAAACTCTCGTCTTCGTTTCGCAGGTCGGAGTGTGCTAGGCGACCCCGAAGTTGATCGATGTGCCTTTTCCAGTTCCACCCATCTTCTAGTTCCAGCAGATACGATCGTGGACCCGTGATGCCAATGACCTTTGCCGGCATCCATAATGTTCCCCCTGCGTAGTTGTGGGCGTAAACTGAATCCCCTACTCTGAAAGACCGGATTTTGCTTGTAGAGTCTGGGGGAGCCGTGGCAGAGTAATTCGGGTGAAGCCGGTCCAAGTGAGACCGTAGGCGGCGACCCATGAGTAGTTCAGCGGGGCTCCTCCCCGTTGTTGCGCTTGGGGTAATGTGCTGAATTAGGAGGTAATGGTCAATGCGTGTTTGCCAATCACCCGGACCCATCCTAGCAAGGGCCTCTTTTGCGAATCGCACCATTCTCTCCGGCTGTCCGTTTGATGCTGGATGGAATGGCGCGACGAGGGCATGCCGAATCCCCAAACCTGCTAAAAATGTTTCAAACTGCATGGCCGTGAATTGGGGCCCGTTATCGGATACTAGGAGATCTGGCAGGCCATGGGTGGCGAAAAGTCGCCGTAGAACCTTTATGACTGCCTCTGCCGTGGTTGAAGTCATTAGGACTACATCTAGCCATTTTGAGTATGCATCCACAACTATAAGGAAAGTCTGACCTTGGAATGGCCCTGCGAAGTCGATGTGTATTCGCGACCAGGGTGCTTTGGGTTTCTCCCATTCTGTGGCGGGCGCTTCCGGGGGTGCTGGTCTCGATTCCTGGCATGGGTCGCACGTGGCCACCCACTCCTCTATTTCTTTGTCCATGTTTGGCCACCACACGTAACTTCTTGCTAACGCCTTCATTCTAACAATCCCCGGATGACCCATATGTAAAGCATCTAATACATTTTTACGTAACGCATACGGAATAACAACTCGATCCCCCCACAACAAACATCCCTGTAGCACTGAGAGCTCGTCCCGTTTTGACCAAAACATTTTGAATTCCGGGCCCACATTTCCCTTCGGCCACCCCCTCCAAACCCAAGTTTGAACTTGTTTTATTAAATTGTC
Source organism: Natrix helvetica (assembly GCF_964273705.1). Classification (NCBI taxonomy): domain Eukaryota; kingdom Metazoa; phylum Chordata; class Lepidosauria; order Squamata; family Natricidae; genus Natrix; species Natrix helvetica. The sequence goes on from NC_138549.1 coordinate 35,028,350, forward strand.
TTTAGAGGAGAACCTTGCAACATCGTAGGAAGAAACCGGTCCCGAATCCAAACAGTCAATGAGCAATACCGGTACTTCTGGAGTGGGGTCTGGCAGAATGTCAGGTAATGGGCAATGGCTGAGTGCGTCTGCGTGTCCAAGAGTGGAGCCCGGTCGATGAATCAATTTGTATGAATACGCAGCCAGGAAAACAGTCCACCTGGTCATGCGAGGAGAAAGGGAGACCGGAGTGGGGCGGTTTCCCGCCAGAAGTCCCAACAGCGGTTTGTGATCTGTGATCAGTTCAAAATCGCGGCCGTAGAGGTATTCGTGGAAACGCTTTACTCCCGCTACGGCAGCCAGCGCTTCCCTGTCCATTTGGCTGTAATTCCTCTCGGCCGATGAAAGAGTTCTGGAGTAGAACGCGATGGGTGCTTCTTTTCCGTCGGGCATCCTGTGGCTGAGGACTGCTCCAACTCCGAAAGGTGATGCGTCGCAGGTCAATACCAGCGGTAGGGTCTGACTGTATTGAACAAGCAGTGAGTCAGTGGTGAGCAGGCGCTTTACCCCGGCGAAAGCTGCAGCTTCGGATCGTCCCCATTTCCATGGTGCGTTCCTCTGGAGTAGGCGGTGTAGTGGCTCAGCAACGGTCGCCTTCTGCCTCAGAAAAACGCTGTAGAAGTTAAGTAATCCGAGGAAGGCCTGCAACTCGGTCTGATTTCGTGGTGTGGGGGCGTCCTGGATCGCCTTAATTTTCTTTGAAGTGGGGTGTATTCCCTGACCATCGATTCTATAACCCAGGAATTCTACGCTAGGCACGTTAATTTGGCATTTTTCTTTTTTAAGGCGGAGACCCTTTTCTCTGATTCTGGCCAAAACAGATCTGACTCTTTTGTTTAATTGCTCCTCATTTGCAGCGGACACCAAGATGTCGTCAAAATAGGGGACGACTCCCGGTATCCCTTGCAAAAGTCGTTCCATGACGCTCTGGAACAATCCTGGGGCAATGCTTACGCCGAATTGTAGCCGGTTGCATTTGAATGCTCCTCTATGCGTCACTATAGTTTGGGCCTCCGCTGTGGCGCTATCAACTGGCAGTTGCTGGTAAGCTTGTGCCATGTCTAATTTTGCAAATACCTTTCCTGGTCCCAACGAGTGCAATAAGTGCTGTACTACTGGCACAGGATATGCGCTCTGTTGTAGCGCGACATTAATTGTGCATTTATAGTCCGCGCAGATGTGGACTGATCCGTCTGATTTGACTGGGGTCACGATGGGCGTTTCCCAGCGCGCGTGATCTACCGGCTCAAGGATTCCTTGCTCCACTAACTTATCTATTTCCTTATCTATTTTTGGGCGGAGTGCAAAAGGCACTCGTCTCGATTTAAGTCGGATTGGCGCCACTTTGGGGTCTAAATTGAATGATATCGGTTTACCCACATACTTACCAAGACCGGGGCTGAACACATCCTCGAACTCCTTAAAAATCTGTTCAGCGCTGCTGTTTCTCACGGCGTTGATTCCGGTGACTTCTAACCCCAGGGCTTCAAACCAATCAAGCCCCAGAAGGTTCTGCAATGGCGCGCTGGCGATGGTCACGGGCAGCTGGGCTTCGATGTCCTTGAAACGGATGTGGAATGTGCCTTGGCCCATGATGGGGACTTGGTTCCCCTGGTAGTCTCGTAGCAGGACGTCTGGAGCGCGTAGTTGGCTCTTTCTGAGGCTAGGGATAGCCTGTTTCATGGATGCCCATGAAATGATCGTCAGGGTCGATCCTGTGTCAACTTCTAGCTCGCAGGGTGAGCCCTCCAAGAGGACTGTGACTCTCAGCCTTTTTGGCCGCTTAGGGCGGACCTGATGTATTGTGGTGAGATACGTTCGCAACTCCTCTCTCTGGGTCAACTCTATCTCATCGTCAACATCCTGAAAATACTCTCGTTGAGCGTCTTGATAGAACGCTCTTTCAGCTCTTTGTGTGTATTCTCTCTGGGGATACGCTCGCTCAACTCCTTGTGAGTAATCTCTCTGGGGATACGCTCGTTCAGCTCTTTGGAAATATTCTCTCTGGGTCAACACTTGTGGATTTCTCTCTGGGCGCCCTTTTTGATTTCGCCAAGCCCCTGGGTTGGGCTTCTGTTGGCGGTACATGGGTGGCTGCCGTGAGGCAGGGACTCCGCTCCGGCACACTCGTGCGATGTGCCCAAGTTTGTTGCAGTGCGAACAAACAACGTTCCTGAACCTACAAGTAGACCTGGGGTGATTCCCTCCGTAGCTTGCGCAGGGCGGCAAACGGGATCCGGGTCTCCCCCCAGGCCTCAAGTGACTGCTCTGCATCAGGTGACTGTCCTCGAACTCGGGATTCTCGAAGTCGGGGCTTGTGTCCTCGTAGTGAACTCTGGTTTGTCTTGGTGCTGGCTGGTTTACGTTGGCCCCTCGTTGTATGGTCACTGATGATTTCTCCGCTGACTCTGACGCTCTTGCTTCGTTTAACGCTGTCTGTAGGGTTAAATTCGGGTTTGCCAACAGCTTCTTTTGCAAAGAAATGTCTCTTAACCCACAGATGAGCTGCTCTAAGATGTGCTCTTCCAGATCCCTGTATTCGCAGTGAGTTGCTGCTTTTCGTAGGGCTGCAACATATTGATTGATGGATTCTCCCGCCTTCTGGGTCCTCATGTTGAATTCCTTGCGGCAGACATGGCGGGAAGGTTTTGGCGCGTAATGAGTTTGCAAAGTCTGTTGCAACGTCGTCCACGATACTGCTTGTATTGGAGTAGGCGCGGTGAGGTCTCTGGCCGTATTGAAGACTTCCTTTCCGCAGTAGCCGAGGAAGATGTTTTTCTTCCTCGCATCGGTGATCCCCGTGTATTCGTTCGCTTCGAGGAAACACTCGAAACGAATCATGAAACCTTCCCATTCGTCGTTAGCTGGGTCGAAAGGAGCGGGGGGAGCATGCATCGCCATCTTCTCAGTTTGAATTTGCCGCGCCGCGGTGATCTGAGATGGCTGTCGGAATTACTGCCGAATTCCTGGGCTGGATCAAATCCGGAGATTCTGGAGGTAGCGTTCTTCGTCCTATCTGTCTCTCAATCCCACCCTCGTCGCCAATGTTAGATCTGGGCAACGAGAGACAGACTGCGGACACGAAGTGACTTAACAGCTCTTTATTAGTAGTAGTAGTGATCCAGCTTGCTCTGTGGTCGGAGGGTTCCCCTTTTATAGGGATCGGGTACGCCCCTCGACCAATCAGAGGGATACCTGTTTCCCGCTGTAGTAGCGGACCAGAGGGGAGACTTATCTCGATATATGCTAATATCTAACAGTATTCACCATGGCTTTGGGGGATGGGTAGAGGTGCCCATAGTATTCTAGGTGGATATCAGCTGAATCAAGGAGTAGGGCTAGCTGGTCTGAGTTTCCGTCAAACTTTCCCCTGAATTGGGGTGGGTCATTCAGCCCTAATCCTCCAGCCTCCTGTCGGCCTTGGTATGCTTGCACCTGATATGGCTGGTCATCTCCTTCACCCCTAGTTTGGAGAGAGGGAGGGGGTTGCCTGCTCTTGGCAGCCTGCCTGCTGCGTGGGAGAGGCGCTGGTTGCCGTTCTGGGCTCTTTCTCCTTCTATTGGGAGGGGGAGGGGGGCTGCGCTCCAGTCTGCATCTCTTCCCTTCAACGAGATCAGATGTCCCTCTCCTCTCTTTTGGGCAGCATGATAGCTCCTCATCATGAAAGGTGGCTCGGTAAAAATCCTCCCTCTGTTGCTCTTTTGTACTCCCTCGGGATTCCATCTGGGGCTTTGGGAGCCTGGCTTGTTTCCAGTCCTACCTCCAGTCCACCCTTGCCAGCTGGTTTGAGACCCTTCCCTGTATCTGAGGACTAGGGCAAGGTAATTTCCACCAGTACTTATCTTCTCTTGCTTCTGCTTCTGAGAAAGGCATCCCTGTTTGGCTTTGCTGCATACCTCCAGCTGCAATCAATCTCCTGCTGCCTGATTTTCCCTCCAAGCAACCCAAACATTGGGGGGGGGGGGAGTGCTCGGAGAGGCCGGGCTTCAGGAAACCCAGAAAAAAAATTATTTTAAAAGTCAGTTTTGGCTATCTGTGAAGTTTCCAAGAGTTCCCCTAATTAATTTACGAGCCCCAAGACAAGGTTCAAAAAACCCCGATTCATTTATTAGGACTAACATCTTGGCACAGACTTCTGTGTAGCCGAAACTAAATCCCACTTAATGGTGTCTGAACTTTACCTCTGTCTCCCCTCCCCTCTGGCTGAGGTCATCAATCACATTCTCCAACAGGACGTTATGGCAGGGTTCTGGACATGCGCATTCACATCCCAGTACAGAAATATGAGACTTTTACTCTAGCCAAAAGTATGCATGGCATTCCGCCCCCTTCTCAAGTTGATAGTAGTCATGGAAACGCTTTAGGCATTGACAGTCAATGGTCTCCCCCTCTAAGGGAGATGGGTGGTACAAAATGTGAAAAACAGATAAATAAATAGCTCTTTTTTCTTAGTTCTTTAAATTCTCATTTTATAACACTAAATGCCCATATTATTTTGTTGGTAACAATATGGAACCGGTCTGCCATGGTCTTATTCAAAATATTTTGGGCTAATAGTCTCTCGTCCAAGTACTAACTAGGCCTGGCCTGCTAAATCTTTGGTATTAATGTTTATCATGGATTCATTACTCTGGATTATTTCACATTATCTATACTTTTGTCTGAAGGCCTCCACATCAACACTTTTACCAGGGGTGGCATTATCTTTGACAAATAGCTAAACCAACCAATCTAGCCATCTGTCAAATTTCCTTGAGTTCCATCATACCTTGAGGAAAGCAACTAAGGAATGTTTCCCTTTGTGATATTTGCTGAAAATCAGCAAAGAAAGCTGTGGAATTCACTGATTTTATCTTTAATTGCATCAATACACTGAAAATAAGGATGGTACCATCCTATGGAAAGAAGGGGCAGCAAATACTATGTCAAAGGAGTTTTGGGCCAGCTCATGCACAGGTGGATAGCTCTTTAAACTACACCTTCAGGAAGAAGTCAAGTTATTGCATTGTTCATCGAAAAGCCAAACACTTCCAAATAACCTTTTGTTAAAATAACTTCCTTCTCAGAGCTTTTATTCAACAACAAGGCAGCTCCTTTGCCTATCATTAAAAAATCATAATAATTCATCTTACAACGTAATCAAGCACTTGAAGGATGGAGAAAATAGATAGGATGGACAAAAAACAGTCACTGGAGTCATTGGAACCATAAGAGTTTGAATTTTTAAAAAATGTACTTCTTAAGATGGTGGAGAAACTGAATGTTTTAAAGCATATTTTAATCACATTCTGTTCCCAAACAACTATATAATCTGATATGGAACATCTTTGTTTACTTTCTGCGAAGTTCAGTATGATTCAGTCCCTTGCCTGAAAATTCAATTAAAGTTTAGTGAAAAATAAAAGTGTTTTGCCTTTTGAACTCTGGTTTTCCCTGTCTTGTGAAACCAGGAATTGTCAAACTGGATTGTTTCTAGAATAAATTGGATTAAATTGAAGTATTTTTGAATTTCACATCAATCCCTTGTCCATTTGTGGTCTTAGCTCATTCCTAAAGGAGGGGAGGGAGAAAGCAATAGGAATATAAAAGATAATATGAGCCAGAGATGGCCAACTTTAACCATACAATGTTTCCAACAGACATTCTGAGATGTAAAAAATTGCAGTAATATATACTTAGTGTATATATAATAAAACTCATGTTTAAAATCACACATCATATTTTTCAAAGAAATGTATTCCTTTTTATGTTACTCCATGTTTAAAAGACAAAGGTTCCCTTCACACATATGTGCTAGTTGTTCCCAACTCTAGAGGGCGGTGCTCATCTCCGTTTCAAAGCTGAAGAGCCAGCGCTGTCCGAAGACGTCTGGGGTCACGTGGCCGGCATGACTAATTGGCAAGGCGCAGGGAACACTGTTACCTTCCCACCAAAGGTGGTCCCTATTTTTCTACTTGCATTTTTACAAGCTTTCGAACTGCTAGGTTGGCAGAAGCTGGGACAAGTAATGGGAGCTCACTCCGTTACACGGCGCTAGGGATTCGAACCACCGAACTTGTCAACCTTTCTGATCGACAAGCTCAGCATTTTAGCCACTGAGCCACCACGTCTCCACTCCATGTTTAGGATTAAGAAATTGCCATTATACATCGGTATCCATGCTTGCATTTCAGCCTACTGAATGTGCATGGGCTAGTCTGTGACAATATAGGTGTATGCATGTATTGCATTGGAACTGACTAATGTTGCAAGAAGGGGTTTGCCATCATGTATATACTGAAGGGAAACATAATACAGAAGAATGAAATGTTTGTTCAAATTTCAAAGTAGACGGTGACGGCCAAGTCCTTAACAAAAGTGTGAAAAGGATTAAATTAAAAAATATTTCCTAATATATATATTTCATTGTATCCAGGAAGATATCAAATGTGACTAATATTTGAGCATATGCAAACACTCATTGGGAAAATAATTCCTCAATCTTCTCTTTGTGTTGTTTTGGCATGAAACTAAGCAAATATTGTATGATTGCATATTCTCAAGGGTCCATATTTACGGTAATTCCTTCCTTATTACAAAACAAGTATCTAATCTGCCAAGTTTGTACAACATTCTAATTCTCTCTGTCTTTAAATATTTAACTCTAAATTGACTAGTAATTTTTTAAGTATGACAAATTATATCTGCAAGCCAAAAGGAAAAAACAAAAAGGGATTATTGCTAGATCAGGTATGGGATGCCATGGCCCTGTTGGAGGAAATGTCCTTCTGGGTTCAGTTCCAAGTGGGGAAAAAGACACTGGAAACATGGAGGCTTCTTGGAAAGATGTTTTAATGGTGGACAGGACCACATGGTTTGAGGTCCTAGGGAAAAAGGTGACCACATACTTCAAGATGTTGAGTGAAGAAGTAAGAAGAAGAAGGGCTTGCTGAGAGTTCCTGGGTTTTTTTTAATACTCTCAGTTCGGCCCCACCTCACTGTTTCCTGTTCCTGTGTAAGAAATGTATTCTGATTGGTTGTCAGACTCCCAAGGGGCCATGCAGGGACAACTCTCTAGGCTGCGTTTTGAGTCCAGGTTTGGTTGAGCATTGCTTCTTCCCAGGTGCCTCTGGTGAGATAGGTAAAGGGCTAATACTATCATGCCTTAATCCCATCACCCTGGAGCTGAAGGGGAAGATCTTTGTTATGTAGAATAGACTGACTCAGGCGTTCAAAGGTGGGGCTATTAAGAGTGAGTCTGTTTCCTGCCTAAAAACATGTTTCTCCATTTCTTATCCAGGGAAATATAATACTCTGCCTTTTCAATATTTCCTAGGATATTTCGTTCTTCTAAGAGGGGGGTGGGTGCTAACTTCCTACAGCTCTTTTATGACTTGTGGACATCTCAGCTGGCTCAGCAATTCTGGGAGATGGAGTCCACAAGTCATAAAAGGGCCATGGTTCCCCCACCCCTATGCTAGATAATGCATGTTTCAAAACCTAAAAAAAAAAGAAACAGAGCCCCAGCATTTTCACTACCAACTTCCCAAGCATTAAAGTTCTTGTTTCGTATGACATTAATGAAAATGTTAGAATTAAAATTGGTTGGATCTATAATGCAGTTGACTTGCTTTGATTTTTTTAAAAAGGTTTTGTTTTGTTTTTGGATTTTTCTAGAGAAATGCTAAAAGTTATCTCAGATCCAAAGCAACCCAAGACAGAAAAAGATCAGGCATGTATGAAAGATTGAGCTGTGAAGCAGCAGACAGACTCTTTTCCCTAGTGTATCATGTTCCTGTCATTTAATCTTTAGCACTTGAGATGATTTTAATGAAAACCTTTACTAACATTATTCTTCAGTAATGTTTTTAAGCTGTAGTTTTGCAAACCTTTTCTGTAACGATATTGCATTATGCAACTCTTAGAAACAGGGTTGGTTTTCCCCCACATTACTGCTTGTTTTATCTGGAAAGCATTCTTAACCATTTGACTTGCTCAATAGTGTGGTAATGTTGCCTCTGTTTCCTTAACAATTGCGTAAAATAACAAAATAATCCAGTTTCTATCACATGGAAATATTTCTTGAAACCAACCTACATTGGTAGAATCTTGGTTGAATCTTGCACAGGTACAGTATAGGTGGTACCTTGCTCAATATTAGTAACTGTGAGAGGGATCTTGGAGTCCTAGTGGACAACCATTTAAATATGAGCCAGCAGTGTGCAGCAGCTGCCAAAAAAGCCGATACAGTTCTAGGCTGCATCAATAGAGGGATAGAATCAAGATTATGTGAAGTGTTTATACCACTTTATAATGCCTTGGTAAGGCTGCACTTGGAATACTGCATTCAGGTTTGGTTGCCATGATGTAGAAAAGATGTGGAGACTCTAGAAAGAGTGCAGAGAAGAGTAACAAAGATGATGAGGGGACTGGAGGCTAAAACATGAGGAACGGTTGCAGGAACTGGGTATGTCTAGTTCAATGAAAAGAAGGACTAGGGGAGACATGATAGCAGTGTTCCAATATCTCAGGGGTTGCCACAAAGAAGAGGAAGTCAAGCTATTCTCCAAAGCACCTGAGGGCAGAACAAGAAGCAATGGGTGGAAACTAATCAAGGAGAGAAGCAATTAAGAACTGAGGAGAAATTTCCTGATAGTTAGAACAATTAATCATTTGAACCGCTTGCCTCCAGAAGTTGTGAATGCCCCAAAACTGGAAGTCTTTAAGATGTTGGATAGCCATTTATCTGAAACTGTATAGGGTTTCCTGCTGAGCCAGGGGGTTGGACTAGAAGACCTCAAAGGTCCCTTCCAACTCTGCTATTGTATATTGTATATTGCTGGGTGATGCAATGAAGGGCAATTAAATGACTCTGCCTGAAGGAGGTAGATCTTTGTTATGTAGAACAGACTGGCCCAGGCCTTAATGGCCCATTAACAAAGGTAGGGGGGGCTGAGTTTCTGCCTCCCTTTTAGGGGAAATATTCTGCCCTTTTAATATTTCCTAAAATATTTCATTTTTTTCTAGAAGAGGGGTGGGTTTTAACTTCCTGCAAGCTGATTAACAGACCAAAGCCTTTTTATCCACTTTCCCTAGAGCAGTGGTGGTGAACCTTTTCGGCACCAAATGCCAAAAAGATTGCATGGAAACGTTGCGCATGCATGCATGCACTCGGTGGGGCCACGTCCCGGAAAAGCCGAACTTCCTAATTCTAGTGCGCATATGTGCCTGGCAATCAGCTGGCCAGTGTTCATGTGCAGGCCAGTTTTTGGCACTGCCGTACGCACAAAGGGATCGCACTCCAGAAAAGCCGAACTTCCAGATTCTGGTGTGCATGCGCATCCAGCAATCAGCTAGATGGCACGCATTTGCATGCCGGTTTTCGGCACTGCTGCGTGCGTGAAGAACAGCTAATCATCACGCACGCATGCAGGCCAGAAACCTGGAAGAAAAACAGGCAAGGCCGTGTGTGCCAGGTGACATGGCTTCGTGTGCCTCTTAGGCAGGTGTGGGTTCCTGCCAGTTCTAACCTCTTCTATAAAAGAGGTTCCACAAATCTACAGTGCCGTTTAGAACCGGTTCCAGCTCCTTCCCCCCACCCGTCCACACATCATCAAGATGAAGAGCAAGAAGAAGAATTCTGGGAGTTGAAGTCCACAAGTCTTAAAGCTGTCAAGTTTGAACACCCCTGGGGGGTTTTTTTCTAAAGGTTTAGGGGTGCAAGGGTCTTGTAACTTGACAGCTTTAAGACTTGCGTGCTTCAAATGCCAGAGTTTCTGAGCCAACATTTTGGTTGCTAAGCAAGAGCGTGGTTCATTGAGTTTCACCACATTTTACAAATTGGCCACGCCCACCCAGTCACATGGCTGGCAAGCCACTCCCACAAAGCAGGCCACACCTACAGAAGAGGTTCTAAAAAAAATTGAAACCCACCACTGCCGTTAGGGCATGCGTGCCATAGGTTCGCAATCACGGCCCTAGAGACTTTGGGAGCACTTGAGAGCTATCAATAATACAATAGTAGAGTTAGAAGGGACCTTGGAGGCCTTCTAGTCCAACCCCCTGCCTAGGCAGGAAACCCTATACCATTTCAGACAGATGGCTATCCAACATCTTCTTAAAGACTTCCAGTGTTGCGGCATTCACAACTTCTGGAGGCAAGCTGTTCCACTGATTAATTGTTCTAACTGTCAGGAAATTTCTCCTCAGTTCTAAGTTGCTTCTCTCCTTGATTAGTTTCCACCCATTGATTCTTGTTCTACCCTCAGGTGCCTTGGAGAATAGTTTGACTCCCTCTTCTTTGTGGCAACCCCTGAGATATTGGAACACTGCTATCATGTCTCCCCTAGTCCTTCTTTCTCTTAAGCTAGACATACCCAGTTCCTGCAACCGTTCTTCATATGTTTTAGTCTCCAGTCCCCTAATCATCTTTGTTACTCTTCTCTGCACTCTTTCTAGAGTCTCCACATCTTTTTTACATCGTGGTGACCAGAACTGAATGCAGTATTCCAAGTGCGGCCTTACCAAGGCATTATAAAGTGGTATTAACACTTCACGTGATCTTGATTCTAACCCTCTGTTGATGCAGCCTAGAACTGTGTTGGCTTTTTTGGCAGCTGCTGCACACTGCTGGCTCATATTTAAATGGTTGTCCACTAGGACTCCAAGATCCCTCTCACAGTTACTACTATTGAGCATGGTACCACCTATACTGTACCTGTGCATTCCGTTTTTCTTGCCTAAATGTAGAACCTTACTCTTTTCGCCATTGAATTTCATTTTATTAGACAGTGCCCAATGTTCAAGTTTGTCAAGATCCTTCTGTATCTTAAGCCTATCTTCTGGAGTGTTGGCTATTCCTGCCAGCTTGGTGTCATCTGCAAATTTGATGAGCTCCCCATTTATTCCCTCATCCAAATCATTGATGAAGATGTTGAAGAGTACTGGGCCTATCAGGAGGATGCTACAGAAAACTGAAGGGACTTTGAATCATCTCCACAAAACAGCTTCAGAAAATAATGGCTTAATGATTGCTAGATTTTTCTAACAGTCGGGCTGGACGTGATCCTCAGTCTCATATAGCTATTGGCCTGGTACTAAAGAGGAATATGGCATGCATAAATCATCATTTCTCTGTTGATAAATGAAATTTGGCTTCCTGTTATGGTGAATGAAACAGATGGCTTTGCTTGCATACTGCTGTTGTTCAAATAGGGCAGAGAACCTGCTGGCCTTCAAAACGTCAGAGATTTCCCCACCACTCAGCCAAAACTTTCAGTATTTTTTTTCCTTCTCTATGACACCTGAAAGGACAATTGTGTAAACAGCTATGTAGTACACAGCTACGGACACAGCAACACAGAAGAATATGATGGGTACAACTCTTCTTTCCTCTTATCCAGTTGTGTAAGAGCCCCTTTTACATTGTATACATTTTGTAGTAAATTAATTGATTTAAGAAATACTACAGGTATCAACAATGATAGCTAACCAAGTATCTAATGTGAAACAATTCTACCTGTATAGCATTAGACAGGGCTTGGCCAGGTATTCTCAAAGATAAAGACCTTTCCCCATAGGATACCCTAGAAAAGGTACATGAACTTCATAATTGTAGGATTTTAGCTCATGACTAATAATGATCGGCTGCATCATAACAGCTGAAACCTGGTCTGATATAATAAAGTTTTATAATAGTGTGTCCACAATGGATTCCTTATCATCTGCTGCCTTACTCTCTAAAATAGTTAGGCTGGAAAGAAGAGGAACATACAATTAGAATGTTAAAGAAAATCTGAGTTACTATGGCCTCCCTCCCCTCCCCCCTTTTAAAAACTTAAAACTTTGGCTAGCATGTCATATACAGGAAAAAACAGCTTCTTGGTAGTAAGTTGGAGAGAAAAAACTGTAAACTCTGTTTTATGATTAGGGCATAAGAATCCCAGGATCAGTGGAAGTTCCTACTGGTTCGGAGTGGTTCGGCCGAACTGGTAGTGGTTTGGTAGCCTGGGTTGCTGGAACCTGCAGCGACCCAAACCTGCCACGTCCCCGAACCGGTTCTCTGGGCAATGCCATAGATGCCGCCATCTTGTTTTTTGCTTCCACGCATATGCAGAACAATGTTTATTGCACTGTGCATGCGTGCAAACCGCGCATCATTGTGCATGAGTGCACAGTGAGCCCACGAGCGAACCGGCAGTAGTGCCTGCCGGAACCCACTCCTGCCCAGGATGTAAACACTATTTATCACTCAGTCTTTTAAAATGTTCAGAACAAAACTAAGCAGGATGTGGTGAAATGAAGGTTTTTCGGACAACTTCTCATTCTACAGTTGTTTTTAATTAGTTAGAATTATATCAAGTTTTAATTTCTAGGGGATTTCTATGACCAGAAAATATCTGCTGTACCAGAAAATATCTGCTAGAAAACCATGCCAAAAGTTTCAACAACCAAGAATTCATTGCAGTGTAACAAAACTACCATTTGTTCTGTTTCTTAATTTATATACTGCATTCTGCTTAACCGAAAGAAGCTAACAAATGATAAATCCATTTAAATTTCATAACACTTTAGTTAGTACCATGCCGATTATTTTTTTTAAATGGAAAGTAATACATTTTGGGGGGTTACACAAATAGTCTTCATTTAGCAACCACAACTGAGACTGGCAGTTCGGTTGTTCAGCAAAATAGTTGCTAAATGAAACTGTCCTTAACTTAACTTTCCTTTGCTTTACAGACCTACAGATTGTAAATGCTGTATTGGTTATAAAGTTCTGCAAACAGTTGTTAAATGAGGCATTTGCTAAACAATGACTATCAATAGTTCCTTAGCATCTTCCATAAATTCACATAAATCTAAAGAACAGTTCTATTGTGTTGTTGTTTAGCCCACAGTTCTCTAAAGGGTGATAGACAGTTTCTTTGTTTTTTCTAAAGCCTATGTAAGCCATTTTTCTTCAACCATTCTCAGTTTCCAGCAAAGTCTGAGATTTGGTTTTTTCACACACTCTCCTGCTTATTTAATACTTTATTTTAGGTTTAGGTTTAGGTTTATTTGGATTTATATGCCGCCCTTCTCCAAAAGGACTCAGGGCGGCGTACAACATTAAAAACACACATCACAAAAGTTGTATTGACCTTCCAAGTAGACAAGACACGATGAGATGAATGAATTTTACTTTATTGTAAGGCTATCTTAACAAAATCTTGCAAATCTGAAAGTACGAATCTCCTGCCATGTCTTTTTAGTGCCTGATGAATTGAGTGGAAACTTTTAAAATTTCATTCTCGACCCATTATTCAGTTGCAGGCTTCTCCCCCTTTTATCTGATTGTTCCCTAGGCAGCATTTCCACCCACCCCACTCCTTTTTCCAAAGTTGTTCTCACATTCCATTATAAACAGTTTACTTAGAATAGAAATTGGACTTATGAGCCTGCAGTTCTGGAATTATCCTCGAGTTTCCTTTTGAAGGAAACTAAGTTATTAATTGCCACTTAAGGATCAAGAATTTGATTTAAGGAAAAAAGCTGTTTAGGGTTTTTTGGGTGGTGGTGGTGAAGAAATGAAATACGTTTTTTACAAGCTTAATATATTTATTCTTATATGTTAGACATTTGCTCAGGTAGCCTTCTTGAAAAGCGGTTTATATATAGATGTCTACAAATAATTATTTGTTGTGTTTTTGACTAATTGAGAAGAGCATACTGATTATAGAATTGATGCCATTTTCTGCTTATTCTATCAGTATTTCAGAGGATGTTTAAACAAGTACAGACATAGGGAATGTAATAAGAAATTCACAAAAAAATCACATTTTAAAAGGTGAATTTATTTTCTAACCGGGAAGATTATTTCAGAAATGTATACAAGGTTTTACGCAAAAGGTAGGCAAGCCTATCCATTTTTGCAGAATCTTTTCATTAAAAAGTAGTAGTGCAACGACATTAAAAACAGACTAAAACAGTGATTTATAATAATGTCTGCAATTTATGATTGCTTGGAGAAGTATCCCAGAGCCTTTCATTATTTCCACACAACCACAGAATAATCGCTCCCTCATTGATTCAAAAAATCCAAGCCCTCCTACAAAGTGCTGATAAAATTCTTTCAAAATGTGGCACCTGGCTGAACGCATTGAAAACTTTGCAGCTGAAGGCACACGTGGGTGTATTGTTCTGAAAGAAGGCTTCAGCCCTACCCACTGATCTTGTCAGTGCACATTTGGATAGTTGACTAAGCCTGTGCATCTAAATACCTGCCAACATGACTCCCAGCAATGCCCTGATCGGCATTGGATCTCCTGCCAGCTGATGATGTGAAAAAAAGAATAGGCAGCAGCATAGCTAGGTGGTTTAACCACAGATTTTTATCATGCACATCGCAAGATGATATCAGCGTTCCAAGTAATGCAGCCATAGAAAGCAGAACTCTGAGGCAGGTGGATTCCTCAAAGAACAATTTATTGTACGCATCATATTGGCACAACTGGTGAAAGCTGACTCTGAAAACTCCTGCAACTTTCACCTAATTAAAAAGTAAAGTTTCCCCTTTCCCCCCCGAGTCATTGGTCACGCTGCCCAATCAAGGTGCTGGCCCGTTGCTTGGATACTTCACTCCTCCTCTGGCCAGCCACCTGTGAGAATGTTCTTGGTTCCCACAGGAAAGCATTTTGTTGTGACTACAAAACCCCATCTAGCTATTTCCCCCTTTCCCCGTCTCTTCTTCTGCTTTGTGGCAACCCTGAAGCCTCAAAGATGGCCTCAGCCAGGTTCAGGGTTGACAGGTGTAGGAGAAGAGCAGGTGGAGCTGGTGTGTGTGTGTGTGTGTGTGTGCATCAGCGTTGTGTTTGACTTCATGGGGGCGGGGCCAGCTCAACGTCATTCATGTCAGGGCGCCTGTGGCAGCCAGAGCGTTCTGCCATGCGGCCCTCCCGAGCTCTGTTTTCCGTGGCAGAGAATTGCAGGAGGCAGTCGCAGTCCAAAATGGAGGCTGGGGGCCTGTTTTTGCTGGCAGAGGCATCCTGGGCTGATCTTTCGCTGTTTCCAGGGCGACCCTGCAGGCCAGATCTAAACACTCCATGGGCCCCCAGGGGCCTTGAGTTTGACACCCCTGGTCTAGAACAATGCAGCTTGTCTTTTTGTCCTCTTTGATAACTGCTGCACATATATTGTGCTAGGAACAATGTTACACATGTCTATTGTTTGCAGATTTAATACATTTATGCATTTGGATAATCTGACAGGCATTCTTTTGAATTGCATTCTGCATTTCATATGAGTTTCTGTTACTGTGATTTTAAATTCTAAGAAACTTAGGTGAGAATCCTTTTTTAGCTTCCTTATACTTAATCCTCTTTAATTTTTAGAAGTGTTGTCTTTTCTCTTTAAATATAACGGCTTGAACTTTCTGGGCAAGTTTCCATTGCCATTTAAATTGAACTTGTAAATACATGTGAATTGCCAATTGGCTCAATAAAGCATAGATCTCATATTAATTCTGAATAATTCCTGTTGTTTGGAATTATATCCGCATAGTCATCTATCAAATACTAAGTCCTTTGAATAACCACTCAAAGGCAGGCACTTACTTTATCTTTCTTTCTTTCTCCTGAAGTTACATAAATCTAATTGATGATATAAGGCAAGTTGATTTTCCCACTATTACAACACTTTCCATTTGAATTTCTTCATTCCAAGATGACTTGTCATGTTTTGGTAAAAGGCACAGGCTACAGTTCTGGTGTTAATATATTTTTGGCACTGCTATTTCCTCCCACTGTGGGTTCTGTGACGTAGTATATTAATGTGATTTCTATCTTATTAGAGTCTGCCTCATAATACTCTGCTTTCTCTTCAAAAACCGTCCCTAGCCCTTTCTATAGATTTTATTTTGAAGATTAACTACAGCTTATTCTTTGGGTTCTAGAGAACATCTCTATACCAAATATGTGTGTGCATATGTGTTGTGGCCCAGCAGGAGCCATTGGAGCTGCCACCTGACTCCGACAGCGAGTGTCCCTATGAGTCGGCTCTGGAGGATGTGGAGGACCCTGGACAGGGTTCTGACTCTGAGCAGGGATCAGAGGGGCTAGTTGGCCACCAGGAGGCGCCTGAGGCATGGAGCAGTGGTGAAAGCCAAAGGGAGGGTGCTCTTGATGTTATGCCTTGGAGCAGTGGGGAGGAGACAAGGGACAGTGAGTCAGACATCAGCAGTGAGTTGTTGGATGCTCGTTACCAGTGCGCTAATAGGTGTCAGGAGCAATTGCGCAGTTACAGGAGGTAATTGCACTCAGCTGATGATAATTAGACTCCTCTCCAGACTATAAAAGGACTGCTTGTGCACACGCCCTTTTGCAGAAGTCAACGCATGAACTAATGTGGGAGAACAGTCTTGTGAGCGTGACAGGCTGGATTGCTGCCAATCCTTATCAGTGCCGAGTTGTTACGAAGGCTTATTTGTGTTAGATTGCTGCCAAGGACTGCCTGTCTGTAAATAAATCTGGTAACTTATGTGTGGCTCGGAGTGTGTGTTGGTTGGGGGAGTCAGAACACATATGTATGATGATATTGTGTAACTTTAATTTCAAATCCCAGCACATAATTTTTTAATACACTTTTTCTTCCATCCACACAAATGGAAAGAAACAGCTTGTATCCAGTTTTGTAAATTATTCATCACTGAAGCTCACTAGAAACTGGATCATTATGACAGTGAAACAGCCACCACTAAGAAGACATATTTGTTGCCTCATGGTCACTTGGGTTTAGTTACAATGCTGAATATAAGAGAAAGCTCAAGCCAACTATTGGCCTTCTGTGAACAGCATGCAGCTTCTTCCATAGCAGATTAGTCTACAGCGTGTCTGGCTGGAAGAACTATATTTCACAATCGTGGTGCTTAGTACCACCAGGAGAAATGATCCAACTCCAGTCCTAAGGTCAGTATGAGATGAGCATGCTTCACCAAAAATTTATATCATGGCATTCTATTATCAAAAGATTATGTAGGATTTTGATCTTTGGGAAGGAATGTTTTAGATTATATTCTAAGGATGCTGTGATAGCATAAAGATCTTGCTTTCCTCTCACAATTACTGGCAAAATGTAGGTGAACTCTTACTCTGTGTGATCTGTGTGGAACAGAAAAATGAATGCTAGGAAATTTTGAGAGATGAAAAATAGGCACTCCTATATTTCTCCAGGCACTGAAGAATAAACAGTTATTGCCACAGTGGAACTGAAAAATTAGAAATGAAAACATATTTAAGCTCCTTTTCTGACATGGGTCTGCAAAGTGGTGAGAAGAGATAGGACCACCAATAACATGTTATGCATTTAGCTGAAAGGATAAAAACAGGTAAATAAAGTATGGAGATCTGAATTTTTAGACTGCCAGGCTAGAATGGGTTCCTTTCCTAAAGGAAAATACAGTACTTGGTCAATGACAAAACATACACCAAACACCATTGGTGTTCCCTAAGCTTAGTTATTTGCTTGCAGAGGTTTCATTACCCAATTAGATACCATCAATGTTAGTGAGTGTGAGGTAAATGTAGTTTATGTCTATGTAACTATCAATGTCTGAAAGACAGGCTTCCAGGAATCCTTAGCATTATTGGATTTAGCCTGGTCTAAGGATGCTCACAGTTTCTCAGTTGAAACAATGCTTGAGTACTATCCATATGTTGTGAGATTGAGGCATTTTCATTGTGTCTTCTGACTGTGTGTTGGTGTTCAAGCTCAAAGAGCACCAAAAACTCCACCATTCAACCCTGAGCCACATATATTCGCTTCAACTGGAAATTTGCATTTGTTTTGATAGTTCATTATTCCTCAAATCAGAACATATGAAATATTTTACTTAAATATTTCATATTTAATTTTACTGGTTTACTTCTTTTGATAAGGATCTGGGGTTTTTTTGCATTATTATTTCCTAGAGAATTCACAGGCACTAAGGTACAAATGGTAGCAATAAACCACTGAAGGACTTCCTGTAAAAAGTTATTTTTCTGCTATACTCAACATTTAAAAAGTTAAGCACAGTGTTGTGACTATCACGTTCTTCAAGAATGAGTAATACCTAGCAACCACACAGAAGTTTGTTTTAACAGGTAAACTCACACAGACACATTTTGAAATATGTGTCTGTGGAGGCAGTCTCTCTCTCTCTCTCTCTCTCTCTCTCTCTCTCTCTCTCTCTCTCTCTCTCTCCCTCCCTCTCTCCCTCTCTCCCTCTCTCCCTCTCTCCCCCTCTCTCTCTCTCATGAGTGTGTGTGTGTCCCCCTCTCTAATGTGTAAATTCAATTATTGGATTATATTTCTTACAAAGGATATAAGTATTATCATCTGATTGCTGTCAGCAAAAGCTAAATTACAACTTCAGTTAAGGGTTGTGACTGATTTATCTGCTAACAAACAAATGTAATACGTGCTGTATATAAAAGAAGTAAGTTTGTTCAAAAGCTTTGAAGTACCTGGTATCGCTTTTGAAGAGAGCTTCCTTCACCCTTGGATGTTAACCGGGACTGAAGCTGGAATCTGTTTGGGGAGGAAGAAGCTTTCCTGCTGTGCTTGACATTTCCCCATAGCCAGTACTGAGAGTTTATGGCTTACAAAGGTTTCCTTGATAAATAGAGCAGCAGTTGTAGATTTTGGCTACACTCCTGCTCTGAATAAAAAGCATGAATCAACAGAAATGGTTATGTGTTACAAGAATCACTTTTTCCTATTTGGTTGGTCTGGTTTGAAAGATTAGTATGTAGGAATTACAAAATGTATTCTAAATAACATGACTACTCAAAAATATACCAATATACTACCAAAACTCTCCTACCATGTTTCCCTGAAAATAAGACCCGGTCTTATTTTTCTTTTGGACTTGAGTGCAGGAGGTGGGGAAAGGGGGGGCTTATGGGAGTGGAAGCACAGCTACTGCTGGTCCTTCCCTCTCTGTCCTACTGTCTGCTTGCCTGCAGCTGCAATGAGTCAAGTTCTCAGCATGTCCCAGCCTCCACCCACCTGCCTGCTGGCCCAGCTGCTAGTGGGACACTTCTTGGTCCTGATGAGTACCGTGTTGGCTGCCAAGTGGCTACCAATGCTGCTGCTGGCTTTGCGGGAGCTCTTCGCCCTCCTGGTAGGGCGGAAGGAGGCCAGGGCATGCTGAGAGCTTGGTCCGAATTGAGGCCATGGGCAAGCAGATAATGGGACGGAGAGGGCGGGACTAGCGGTAGCTGCCGAAACACTTTTCCATCATTTCTTCATCCAGGCAAAAAGTGTTTGGTCACTTATGGGGTGCTCCATATGCAATTTGCTCCATTCCCCAGCACCCCATAAGTGACCAAACACTTTTGGTCTGGACCGAAAAATGACGGAGACTCAAAGCTTTGTATGCTTCCAAAGGGGATGGTTTGAAACGGAGCGATTAGCTCCATTTCAAAGCGTCCCCTTTACAAGCAGACGAACCTTCGTCTCCCTGTGGGCAAAAAGTGCACAGCAGAGCCAGGCGGAGGCAGAGGCGATCATTTGTATTAAATCTTTTCTTTTCTTCAGAAGAAAAGTAACTAAGATAGTGGCTTAAAAAGCAAGACTGCCAATGCATGACTTCAAAAAGAGCAGAACTGGCATTAGAGGCCATCACATCTAGGCCTGTTTAGTTCCTTTTGTGACACCCATCAGTGCTACACAACAGCCTTTGACACATCTTTCACAGCATACAACATTCGGATACATAGGACAGCATGACAAATAAATATGTCACTATGAGCCTATGCCAATAGCATATGTCCCAAGACTGGCAGGATATAATCATTATTTCTTTATATATTTACCTGCGGCATTTATAGCCAGGTTGGCTGAGTACGGAATATAAGGAAAAGAACATAATAAATACATATGCATTAATATGTATTCATCAGCCTTCTCTGTATTAATTTTTTTTATTAAGGAGGAGAAGAAAAAAAGGGATATAAAGTAAATGGCATAATTCTTTTTCAAATTATTTTATTTTCTTAGACTTCTGGCAAATGTCTCTGAGCAGGGTACATACATCCCAACCTGGAAAAATAGATTTAAAAATAAAAATAAATAACTTTTCATAGCCTACTTGTAGAACCAGGAACAGTGATCAGCATAACTCCAAGACATCTAAAGCTGACAATGTATACATTGAGGCTGCTGAACATCATATTTAACCACCGCATGGGTTTTTATTATAAAAAATAATAGATGCAAAGCATGGCCTAGGAATAAAGGTAATGCCAGATATAAAGATACAGTAGTTCATAGGAAGGACATTTCATAGGCTAATAAGTAGCTTCCCGCATTCTTAACTGACAGCCTGTTTTGCAGCCATGATTAATAAATGCTCAGTGTGTTAACTACTAAACTTTATAAACCTGTCACCGTGTATGGATATGTCATGGCAGAATATTGCATATATTATGCAATAATATGGTTATCATTTCAGGAAACACTGTGTTTATTCCTATAGGTATTTACCCTTAATAAAGCTTGCGATGATCATAATTTTGATATTTTTGGAACTCTAAGTGGGAGTAAGTAACTCAAAATTAATGTTTGCAAGCTTTGAAAACTATTTTTTGTTCCACAAAAAGTAGATATTATGTTTATATTGGAATAGGTAGATACATGCCAACAAACCAAAGAATAATTTTTATAACTGCCCTGTAAAATTCTAAGTCATATGGCGGTAATAATAAGAAGTGGAGAAAATAATAAAATACAAAGATCTGAAAAATAGAAGTAAAACCAAATCCAAACATCTAGCTGGCAGTGTGATGAACCATAATAATATTAATATCTAAAAATGACCTCAAAGATTTATTTACACTTTATTGAAACTTCCTTTTATCTGACTTGTTCATGAATAACTTTAAACCATGGTCTTCCAGTTGATCTAGAATATAGAAGTGTCAAACTTGTATTGTCACATGACGTATCATGACTTTTTTTCCTCTTTGCTAGACCAGGGTTGTTCGGGACCAGCCCATGATGTATCCAGCTCGGGGACCGCGAGTTTGATACTCCTGATCTAGAACTTTGTAGGTTTAGCTTCATATTCAAGATAGTATGCACTCCATGGGATTCTAGATGAATTAATTTTTCAGGAAATATGTCTGAATTAACTTAGAAAATCTTTCCGAGATGCCATGGGCTTGTTCTGGCACATAATTTATCCTTTCGGGGAAAATACCTCGCCTAGAATTTTCACAGTTCTCCATGACATAATGCGTGACTAGCTGCCGCCTGTTCTTTATTTCTAACATCTTTCCGTAACTATAAAAATGAAGGGGATTATTTCTTCTTTTTCTGAGTTCAAATAAATAATGATTCTGTCAGCACAGTGCTCCTAATTACTTGTTCTGGTTAATAGAACCTACTATTTAATTTCTTCATGATTTCTTCCTTTCTAAACTAAAAGTTTTCTCCTAAAAAAAATGATTAGTATAGCTGAATCTAAAATAAACATACTGGATTTTTTACTTTGCATGGATCCAACAGTGATCACATTTTCTTTGCACACTAATTCATCTTTCCTCACTTTCCATAATATAACTTACTCTGAATCACAATACAGTATGGGCATGTTTGAATGTATGTACCATAAATTAAAAAGCAATAATAAATATAACGAATGAACCAACTTACATTCTGGAATAATTGTTGCTAAAATTTGACTTCTGCTCCCCTAATAGGAAAATATTGAATTGATAGGGCTATGAAACTCTTTTAAAGCCAAATCAAGTTAGAAATGTCACATTTAGTTTTGCAATGAACTGAATGTTTATGCAAAGTTGCATCTGCTGTTTTTCCAGCTATGATGAATTACTCTGCACTGTTTAAACTACTGAACAACTATGAGTGAACTAAGTAAAGGAAGACTTAGCAGATTCCCAAAGGATTTTGAGAAATGGTTGCTCATTGCAGGACCAGGCTGCCCTGTCTGATATGACCAAAGATGCACTGTGAGCTTAATCAGATGTCCAAAGGTTAGAACAATCATTGGGTCAGCTCATTGAATGACTGAGTTTTATGACCTGAGTTGTGCTTCTTGTTAATACACAGTCATTAAGGAAGGTATGCAAAAAATTCTTCAAGACTAAGTTTTAAATAGGCTGGTTATCAGATCTGTGGGAGGTTAAAGTAGGAAAAGAAAGAGAAGACCTTCACTAACCTTGTTTATTTAAACTTGTTACTTCAGCCAAGGCCTCCATCAGTACTACCTACCATGGATCAGAATGTCCTGGCAGTTCTGTAACCACCCATAAGTCAAAAATACAGAAATAGTTGACTTTGATTCAAACCTGCTGATTGATTTCTGTGCTTTTTATATGTTCATGATGAATTAGCAATTTCAGTGATTAAAAAAAACTCAAAATCTTCCATGTAAACTTAGTTGCTCTTTGGGATAGATGCAAATTACAAAACTCCTCAAAATTGTAATAAAATTAATTTAACATGTCCATAATGATTAATATGATTCTGTGTTGGGAATCCAGACTCCCAGACTCTCTACTGGTATTCTTTTAGAACAGGAGTATCAAACTGGCGGCCCACGGGCCAAATGCATCATGCACAGGCCACGCCCACCCCAGCTCTGCAAAGGCAAAAACATTACGATACATCACGTGATAAAACTCTGAAAAGCCTACAGCCATGATGGCGAACCTATGCATGTGTGCCAGAGGTGACACACAGAGCCCTCTCTCTGGGCACACACACCATCGCCAGTTGCTCTTTGGGGTTCTATTGTGCACATGCGCACTGGACAGCTGGTCCAGTGTGCATTCCCACTGGCCAGCTATTGTCTTCTGGGGTCTAGTGCTCCAGTGCGGATGCGAAAGCACGCTCCAGTTTCAGCACTCAGTGCTGAAAAGGTTAAATATCACTGGCCTAGAGCCAATAAAACACAAAAGAGCCAATAAAACACAAAAACACAAACACAAGAATAGAGCCTATTCTTGTGTTTGTGTTTTTATGTTTTATTGGATTTATATGCCGCCCTTCTCCCAAAGGACTCAGGACGGCGTACAGCATTAAAACACACATATTACAAAACTTAAAAGAAAATTAGAAACAATCCAAGAAACAAACCGAATTAATATAACACTAACATTTAAAAATTAGATAAGATTAACAGGCCAGGCCGGCTTGCTGGAAAAGCCAGCTTTTTAGGGCACGTCGGAAGGACTGGAGGTCGGGGATTATGCGAAGCTCCGGGGGCAGCTCATTCCAGAGGGAAGGCGCTCCCACAGAGAAGGCTCTCCCCCTGGGGGTCGCTAGCCGACACTATCTAGCCGACGGCACCCTGAGGAGGCCAACTCTGTGGGATTGCACTGGATGGTGGGAGGCTACTGGTGGCAGTAGGTGGTCTCGCAGGTACCCTGGGCCTAAGCCATGGAGTGCTTTAAAGGTCATAATTAGTACCTTGAATCGCACCCGGAAAACAACCGGCAACCAGTGCAGGCCGCCTAAAAGGGGTGTAACTTGGGAGCACCTAGGTACCCTCATGATAACCTGTGCGGCCACATTCTGGACCAGCTAAAGCCTCCGGGTGCTCTTCAAGGGCAGCCCCATGTAGAGAGCTAGGTTCGTGCCCCAAGCTCTGGAAATCATGCTGCACAGAGAATACCTCTTTTTGGGATAGATCACTTGTGCCAAGATGTATAATAGCATCAACGTCACAGTCCTTACTGGCATTCTTTTTTTATTATTTTTATTTTTTATTTTTTAAATGAACACAAACAGACAAAAAAAAAAAATACAAAACCATCTTCCATTATAAATTGTAGAAAGTGTGAAGGTTGGTTACAGAAACCTCCGTGCGTCCCTTCCACAGTCATCACCTATAATTCATATCGAATCACATATTTCTAAATCAAGTATGCAGTATTTATATACATTGCTTTCATCAGACCTCAGCCTTCATTTGACTGTAATTGTTTTTGCATCCTTTTATATGAAATATTCCAATTTAAAGCAAAACCACATAATGGCATTCCATTGGCCTTTTTGTTACATACGCTGTCTCCCTGTTACGTTTCATCGGTCCTGCCGGAGCTGCTGCATATGTTAGCTGGATTGACGGTTGATTTCCCCAGGCTTATGATCCTGGGGGATTTCAATCTGCCTTCCATTGGTGAGACATCCGAGTCAGCTCGAGAGTTCATGGCTTCCATGACGGCTATGGACCTAACTCTGTTCATTCAAGACCCCACCCATAATAGGGGACACACGCTCGACCTGATTTTTGTCTCTGGGCAGTGGATGAATGATCTAGATTTAGGGGATATTTCTATTCAACCCTTGTCATGGTCTGATCATTTCCTCATCAGGCTTGACTTCCATAATGCTACCCCTCGCCTCAGGGAGGCGGAACTAACTAGTTAGTTACGCCCCAGGCGCCTGATGGACCTTGAAAGGTTCCTGATGGAACTTGGGACTTTTCCTGAATCCCTTGCTCACAACTTGACCGAAGCCCTAGTGGAAGCCTGGGATAGGGCGGCCACTGGGGCCTTGGATCGCGTTGTGCCTTTGCAGCCTCTGACCCGATGTCGATTCCGGGTGGCTCCCTGGTTTACCGAGGAGCTCCGGGAGATGAAACACCAGAAAAGAAGCCTAGAGAGTAATTGGAGGGCCAGCCGGTCCGAATCTGATCGAACACTAGTAAGAATTCATATTAAATCCTACTTAGTGGTGATAAAAGCGGCAAAACAGCAACATTTTTCCACTCTTATCGCATCTGCAGATAACTGCCCAACCGCCCTGTTTAGGGTGACCCATTCCTTACTTAACCAAGGAACTGGGAAAGACCCCTTGCAGGGTAGGGGTGAAGAATTCATTCAGTATCTGCAGGATAAAATCACTTACCGTATTTATTCGAGTATAACGCGCAAAATTTTCTATCAAAAAAAGAAATCAAAGTTTGGGTGCGCGTTATAAACGAGGGCTGGGGTGGGGTGGCAGTGGCGGCCGGTCCATTGAGGGCGCAGGCGAATTGTAAATTCGCACTGCGCCTTTTCCGGGCTGCAGCTGCTCACTGTACGCGAGGGCGAAGAAAAAAAAAATGTCCCCTCGTCGCGTACAGTGGGCGGCCCGAACTGGGGGTGAGAATTCTTATTATCCGCTGTATGGTCGCCGCTTCATTTCCTCGCCTCGCTCACACGTTACGGTAAGCATTGCTTTTGAATCTGACTTTGAAGTATTTTAAATAAATATTGTTACCGGTAATTTTATTTCGGTATTGTGTTTATACCAGTTTACGTTGTCAATAAATGATTTTTATCATGGCCGCACGTGTTCAACAACGTTTTTTTGTCAATTACAATGCTTGGTGTGAAACAAAATTTAATACCGATTTTTAATCGAAAATTAGGGGTGCGCGTTATACACGTGTGCGCGTTATACTCGAATAAATACGGTAGATCCGGACAGGCTTGGACTCTGACTGGGTAGATTCGGGCGAGTCGACGGGGATGAATCTTGTGGACACAATCTGGGATGAGTTTGACCCTGTGACCCCTGAGGATTATAGGAAGACTCAGTGCTGCCACTTGTATGCTGGACCCGTGTCCCTCTTGGTTAGTTTCGGCTTCCCGGGAGGTGACACGAGGCTGGCTCCAGGCGATTACCAACACTTCATTGAGAGAGAGGTTCTTTCCTACCAGCTTGAAGGAGGCAGTGGTGAGGCCCCTCCTTAAGAAGCCTTCCCTGGACCCAGCTTCTTTAGCCAACTATCGTCCGGTCTCCAACCTTCGCTTTGTAGCAAAGGTTGTCGAGAGTGTGGTAGCACGTCAGCTTCCCCAGTACCTGGATGAAGCTGTCTACCTGGATCTGTTTCAGCTGGGTTTCAGGCCCAGGTACAGCACGGAGACGGCATTGGTTGCATTGGTCGATGATCTCTGGCGGTCCCGGGACAGGGGTTGCTCCTCTGTCCTGGTCCTATTAGACCTCTCGGCGGCTTTCGATACCATTGACCATGATATCCTACTGTGACGACTCGGGGGGTTGGGAGTGGGGGGCACCGTTTTATGGTGGTTCTCCTACCTGTCAGATCGGTCACAGTTCGCGTTGACTGGAGAGCAGGGATCGACCCCGAGGTGCACCACCTGTGGGATTCCCCAGGGGTCGGTTCTCTCACCTCTCCTGTTCAATATATATATGAAACCGTTGGGTGAGATCATCCGTGGTTTTGGGGTATGGTATCATCAATATGCTGATGATACCCAACTTTTCATCTCTACCCCAAACTACCCAAACGATGCCATCGACGTGATGTCCCAATGCCTGGAGGCTGTGCAGATCTGGATGGGGAGGAACTGGCTCAAGCTCAATCCCTCCAAGACTGAGTGGCTGTGGTTTCTGTCATCCCGATTTGTGCATCTTGTTCAATCTTTGAGGATAGGGGGAGAAATTTTAGCCCCCTCAGAGAAGGCCCACAATCTAGGAGTCCTCCTGGACACGCGGCTTAGTTTAGAAGAACACCTGATGGCCGTGACCAGGGGGGCCTTTTACCAGGTTCACCTGGTACGTTAGTTGTGCCCCTTCCTGGATCGGGATGCTCTATGCACAGTCACTCATGCCCTCGTCCTTTCTTGCCTGGATTACTGCAATGCTCTTTACATGGGGCTGCCCTTGAAGAGCACCTGGAGGCTTCAGCTGGTCCAGAATGCGTCCGCGCGGGTTATCATGGGGGTACCTAGGTGCTCCTATGTTACAACCCTTTTAGGCGGCCTGCACTGGTTGCCGGTTGTTTTCTGGGTGCGATTCAAGGTACTAATTATGACCTTTAAAGCGCTCCATGGCTTAGGCCCAGGGTACCCGCAAGACCACCTACTGCCACCAGTAGCCTCCCATCATCCAGTGCGATCCCACAGAGTTGGTCTCCTCAGGGTGCCGTCGGCCAGACAGTGTCGGCTAGCGACCTCCAGGGGGAGAGCCTTCTCTGTGGGAGCGCCTTCCCTCTGGAATGAGCTGCCCCCGGAGCTTCGCATAATCCCTGACCTCCGGTCCTTCCGACGCACCCTAAAAAGTTGGCTTTTCCAGCAAGCCGGCCTGGCCTGTTAATTTTATCTCATTTTTAAAATGTTAGTGTTATATTAATCTGGTTTGTTTCTTGGATTGTTAGATTGTTTCTAATTTTCTTTTAAGTTTTGTAATATGTGTTTTTTAATGCTGTACGCCCTGAGACCTTTAGGAGAAGGGCGGCATATAAATCCAATAAAACAAACAAACAAACAATTAACTCCTCCCAACATCCTACAATAAAATTGCATCTTTATAACATGTTCTAAATAAAAAATTGATTATGTTTAATTTCTAAACTTCCTTTCATAGTCTCCATTTGCAATTTATATAGAATTTCCTCTTAACAAACCAATGCATATATATGCATTATTATCATTATCAATCATTTATTTAACTATAACCATTATCACTTCATTTTATACATAATACTCTAAATTTAACTAAATTTTACTTAATTTTTATTATCAGCTTTCATTACATCAACCTGTGTCTTTCCAGTAATAGTGCAGACTTATGTCTTTTTCCATTTGTAGCATTAGCATTCTGATTAATTTCTTGATAAGTCTTATATAGACTTCTCTTTGCAAGTTATTGTTCATTTCATTTCTTATGTAAACTCGAAACCCTCCATTTGCTTCTTCAATCAGCTTATTTTTAGTTATCACTCGTGCTTCTGATAAAGTTTCTCTCCTTATTTCCATCAATTTTTCTCTCTTTTCTTCTTCTGTACTTTGAAGTCTGGGATAGAGTTTCAGTCCATCTATCTCCCCTTTTCATATTCCACTCTTTTCATTTCCAGCCAGACTCAGTTTACTATCAATATCAACACTTTTCTTGTTTCTTTGATTATTTTTCCCTTCAATTTTTAGAACTCTGCCCTCTCTTTTTCCATTTGATAAGCATCCTCAATTTTTCCATCAAATTTTACTGTGCTGCATTCTACATTCTCCAATTTTTTCTCAATTTTTTCTGTTACTGCTAAGATCTTTTGAATTCCAAACATAATCATTTGCAATGTTAAAGTTTTTTTTCTTGTTGCATCATTTTCCAATTTGTAAACACTGCCACTATAACATTCAAAGTTTTTTGTTAGATTTGAAGTGAGTTCATTTATAATCTTTCAAAGTCAAGGTCTCTCCTCTCTCCACTACAGCTATTGAAAGACCTCCCAAAGAGCACCTGTATAAACAACTGTGCTCTTTCCACTATCACTCACAGTAAACAAGTTGAACGACCTTGAAGTGAGAACAAATGATCAAAGGGGGGAAAAACTAAAATTTCTAGCCTCCAGTCTCCAAGTGGCAGTGTTACTTCCTTTCCTTCTATTGTTACAGACCTCTTTGTATTCCTTTTAATATCTTCTTTATAATCCAAACTTACAGAGAAAAGAAAAAAAATCTTAAATGGAGAATCAACCATCCAGTCCAATATTGTAAAAATAAAGGAATAAAATCTTAATCCATTGGTATGTAAAAAGAATTAAAATGAGAAGAAGAAAAACTAATCCATTCAGTTTAAAAAATAGGAAATATGTGCAAAAGTTCCATCCATTAAAAAAGTTTTTTTTAAAAAAAGGATAACACACTGTCTAACGTAGCTTAATTTCACTGCTTACTTTCTTCTGCTTTCAAATTTAATTTAACTTTGATTTTTTGGGGGTAATCTCTTCTCTAATAATAAAATTTCCTCACCAAACAGCACACTTTCTCTTTCCTCCCATTCCAGAGCTGTCCCAACTTCAGCAGCTTCAGTGGCTGCACTTCTATTGCCGGCAAGAAGAGGTTCTCCTGGATCAATCAGGGACTTTGCAATGTCCCTGAGATCAGCAGGATGTACTCTTCCCTATCACCGTGTCTTCGGGATGGTTTAGGTCCAAAAGGACCATCCAGCGGCAAAAGTATCGACTGCGATCTTGGAGCTCCAAGATCACACGTCGTCTCATTGCAACATCAGCTCCTCTTTCCCAGTCCTTACTGGCATTCTTGACTATCTTAAAAATACACCTCTTGTCACTGCTGGCAGTAGCACCGGGCAAACACCTGACCTTTCAAAACCTCCGTATTCTTTCCTAAATTTACATGCCTTAAAATTGAATCACCAACCAGAAGGTGGCTTCTCTTTTTGGATACTTTGCTTTTCTTGCATGAGCAATGTGTAATACCTGATTCATACTTTCCCCTTTCCAAAGTAAGTTCTTCATCTTGGATCACAATCCCCTGCTTATTTGAGTTATCATCATTACAATTAACTTGACCTGTCACTTTAGTGTACCTATTAATGTCAGCAAGTGCACTGTATCTGTTATGCTGGGACACAGCAAAAGTTTGTATTTATGGTTCACAGCTTTCACTCTGACAGATCCCACAGCTGTCCATACTGCTCTTCTCCTGCAGGATCTTTGTGGTAGATGGAGCTGATGGCTTGGCAGTTCAATAGAGTAGAATGACTGATTTATGCTTGAAGAGCGCAGATTAGAGACTCTATATAGACTAAGACGCCGAGCTTGTCGATCAGAAGGTTGGCAGTTCAGCGGTTCAAATCCTTAGCACCACATAATGGAGTGAGCTCCCTTTACTTGTCCCAGCTTCTGCCAACCTAGGAGTTTGAAAGCATGTAAAAATGCAAGTAGAAAAATAGGGACCACTTTAGTGGGAAGATAACAGCGTTCCGTACACCTTCACCATTTAGTAATGCCAGCCACATGACCACGGAGACATCTTCGGATAGCGCCGGTGTTTCGGCTTAGATACAGAGATGAGCAACGCCCCTAGAGCCAGAAATGACTAGCATGTGCGGAGGAACCTTTACCTTTATAGGTAATCTGTCCATGCGGACTAGTAATTTGTTTACAGATAGAAACATAAGAAACAGTCCCCTTCCTCACAACATTTCTGGAAAACATCACCTTGTTCTCTTTGTCTTTTTTCTCATCTGTTTATTTCATAGTTTATTTTATATTTTATTTTATGAATAAATACTCTTGGGAAAACATAGGAAAGAATGTGCACAGATAGTTTTCCCATTAAGTTCCTTTTTGCCTATGCAGACTCATAGATAGACTCATGCAATATATTTATTTGTTTTACTTAACAGCTTTGTTTTGTAACTCTACAAATATCAAAGAAGTTTCTCAAGTAGAATTTAGTTTCATTTATTTGTTAAAGCATTCCTGTCTTCTAGAAATGATGGGAATAGAACAGGAAGCAGCAGCTGAGGCTGCCCGAATTAAGCAATCCAATTCATGAAAGATGAACAATGTAAATTATTTATATAAACAAATCCTTGCATGGAATATTCATATGTTCTGCTACCCTTTTCATTTGTTCCATCCACTTTTTTTCTTCTTTCCCCAAGTATTTTGGAATGCAAGCTCCAGATTGCCTGTTAGCACTTATTAATAGCACTTAAAATTATATACCACTTCATGGTGCTTTGCAGCGCTCTCTAAGTGGTTTACAGAGTCATCATGTTGCCCCCAACAATCTGGATCCTCATTTTTATTGACCTCAGAAGGATGAAAGGCTGAGTTAACCTTGAGCCAGTGAGAATCAAATTCCTGCTATTGCAAGTGAGCAGTTAGCCTGCAATACTACGTTCCAACCACTCTGCCACCACGGCTCCTCCTGTTAAGGGCTAAGTATGTCCATGAGCCAGAAAACTGTTGGACATCTATTTGATTGCATGACTGTGTTGTAGTAGTAAGAGTGGCAAACATTACTTTTGATAAACCTCACTGATTTCCTTCAAAGAAATGAAGGTTTGTAAATTGGCCTGTAAACAAAGCAATTTTGTTATCTGAATGCATCTCAAATTACACAGTTAAAAAAAGTCAAATATGTGTTTGACAGGTATGTGCAGACAAGCTATACTTGGGAATGCTTGCTAACAAATATTAAAAGGTAATGGTTCCCCTCACACATATGTGCTAGTTGTTCCTGACTCTAGGGGGTGGTGCTCATCTCCGTTTCAAAGCCAGTGAGCCAGTGCTGTCCAAAGATGTCTCCATAGTAATGTGGCCTGCATGACTAAATGCCGAAGGCACATGGAACACTGTTACCTTCCCACTAAAGGTGGTTCCTATTTTTCTACTTGCATTTTTACATGCTTTCGAACTGCTAGGTTAGCAGAAGCTGGGACAAATAACGGGAGCTCACTCCATTATGTGGCGCTAGGGATTTGAACTGCCAATCTGCCGACTTTCTGATTGACAAGCTCAGCGTCTTAGCCACTGAGCCACTGTGTTCCTTAAACAATAAATAAATAATAAATATTATGGGTATTAGCCAAGGTGAAAATCAAATGTTGCCATTTGAAATTTTAATTTCAGTCAAATTGAAATTCAAGATTGGATCCAAGTGAATCTGCCTAACAAATTCTAGCAGAAATCAGACATAAAGGTAAACCAGCAGACTTTTAAGTGCTGTAATAGTGTCCCAACAAGAGGCACACTCTGGAGCACTAGTTCTACCTTTATTGTAAGATTATATTTAGAGAATATTGATAGTCTAAAAATATTCCTCCTGTCCCTTTTATTCTTTTGAATACTAAGGAAGGTCTGAGTTGTTTCCCCATCCTCCCCACTTTTGGATTAAAATTTACTTTATCAGATCATTGTCTAGATGCTTATGGATATTCTCAATCATCCAAGTCATGATTGTCCTAATAGCGCTTTTCAAAAGGCAACTGGACTTTCTTGGCTTTTTTTCCCCCTTCAAAACATTTTGCTTTTCTTCCAAGAAGCTTCTTCAGTTCTGACTGAATGATGGGGAAATGCTTGTCTGGGCTTCTGTTTTTCTTCCCACCTCTCAGGATCATTGTCTCATTCTATTACAGGTAGACAATTTTTCAGAGTTAAGAAAATTCTGGCTAATATAAGGAACCCATCATACTATTTAATCCTACCCCAGCTTTCTAATTGGGTAGAAGAGAAACTGGATCAATATTTTACGCTTGTAAAGTTCATTGTTTACAAATATCTTTGATACATTATAAATCATTTGACATGATTCAATAACTTTAGAGATTGTTAAAAATGTTCAATTTAGATGGCAACCACACAATAGAAGGACTGATATCATAATTCTATATTTTCTTTATTTTTTTTTCTTTCTTGGTGGGAAAACAGAACCAAAAGTTTACTTTGGATTCAAAGCAGCGTAGGGATTTTGTGATTGTTAAAAGATGGCATGTTAAGATATGTTTATGCAGGGATGTTTCCTAATATGTTTTACCACATTCAGAAGATCATATACGATAAACATAAAAATCTATAAATAGGTCTTGGCACTTGACTTCTGAATCATTTTCAGTGGGTGTTTTCCTCTGGCCCTTGATTCAATCTAACAGAAAAATCTGCAAATATCATGTGAGAAAACAATTTCTAAAGTTCATATTTACTGTCATTTTTCCCAGATTAGAAGATTACTGATTACACAAACACAACGTTTACTCAAGATTGTGGGTTTTGTGATTGTTAAAAGATGGCATGTTAAGATTATTCAGGGATGTTTCCTAACATGTTTTACTATATCCTTAAGGTCACAAAAGTTAAACAGAAAAAACTGTGAATAACACTTGGAAGAAATTAAAACCACATTTTTTTTGGGGGGGGGGGATATACCGTATTTTTCAGACTATAAAATGCATCTTTTTCCCTCAAAGAAGAGGCTGAAATCTGGTTGCATCTTATACACTGAATACAGCATATTTTGCCTCCCAAAACGCCGCCCCCTTCACCAAAATGGCCATGCAGAGCCTGTAGAAGGCTTTCAGAGAGCTCCTGGGGGCTGGGGAAGGCAGAAATGAGTGAAAAACAGGCCATTTTTTGCTCAATCTTGCCATTTTGTACTCCATCCCCCAGGAGTACTCTATAAGCCTCCTAAAGGCTATGCATGCAATTTTTTGACAAAAAAGGGCCAGTTTTCGTGAAAAATGGGCTGATTTTTGCTCATTTTGGAGGGCTCCATCCCCCAGGAGCACTCTGTAAGCCCCTTAAAGGCTATTCATGCCTTTTGAGGGGAGGAAATGGACCCGTTTTCTTGAAAAATAGGCCGTTTTATAGAGGTTTGCAGAGTGCAAAAACTTTTTAAAAAATTTTATACTCCAAAAATACTGTAGTTACTATGACATACTAAATCTGACTTTTTATGAATAAAACTGGAGTTGATTTTTTCTCAAATGCTTCATATCTGAGAATCATAGAATCATAGAATTCAGACAGAAAAAAATGTTTAAATTGAGAGCCAGCTGGATGATCTTGGGCCAGTCACTTTCTCTCCTCCCAGCTCACCTCACAGGATGGTGGAAAGTAGGGGAAAATAGGGGGAAAAGATATGTTGGATATGTTCACCACTTTTAGTTACTTATAAAAATAATTAAAGTGGGATATAAATAAATAAACAACCTTTGAAAAATAAACAAAATTAATTATTTGGACTTCTGAGAATGTTTTCATATATATTGAAAATATGTGATGTGACTGCATGGAAAGAACAAGAATTGGATAGAATTATCTGATAACTACATCAGCAAAGGAGGATACAAATAAGGAGGAGGACAAAATTAAATGAATTGCTTAATTTTTTTGATATCTACAACAAAAATTACAGGGAAAAACTGCCCCAAAAATTCATAGACCTAAACGTATATAAAATTACTTTTTTAACAATTTTCAGGAAAAAAGTGGTTTTTCAATGACAGTAATCTCTTGCAGCTGGTAAAACCCTTCAGATGGAACTGATTAGAGTCTTGTCAATTTTAGGCAGCAGCCAAGTCAATCAGAGGGTACTAATCAAAATAAGTGAAGTTAGCACTTATTAGGGAAGCACTGTGCTGTGGGGAGGAGCTGCTAAGGAATTTAGTCAAAAGAACTAGACAATACTATATTTGATTTTAAGACTAACCTTGTGGATGGAGAACTTGAGGAGAAAAATAATATGTCCTACTTTTGCTGGACAACCTTTGTTAGTTACCTTAATAACCTACATTATCTTGGTAAGCTTAGTAGTCTATAGACAATAATTAATTAGAAGAGTGAGAAAACTCAGCTTCTATTTAAAAAAATCAGTTTCAGCTTTTGAAAGAACATAAATACGGACTATTTGGGGCAGCTTTTACGGTACTTCTTGAAGTTAAGATTTATAAAGTATCATAACATACAAATGAGATTATGCATATATATATATATATATATATATATATATATATATATATATATATATATATATATATATATATATATATATATATATATATATATACTGTGAGCATCCATATCTATAGGCCAAAGTAAACTATTGTACTTGTATACAAATTAGTGAAATCTTCTGAGGCTCCTAGTCTGCAGCCTCCTGTATACAAAACCAATAATACATATAAAATATTATTTGTCAAAGAAAAAATACAGAATAGAGTTTGTGTTTTATTATCTTTATTTAATATATCTCTTTATGCTCTGTAGCCTTATTGTTCAGATACGAATAAAACCAGTTCCTGTTTAATTCTTAGTTCAGAGTGGATATTGCCAAGAATTACAAAAGAACTTAAAAGCAACTGTTAATCATGTCAAAATAAAAGGAAGTTAAAAAGTTTTTTTTTAAACAAAAAAACAGGTGAGCAATTCATGGAATTATCCTGTTGTCACATTATCAATTAGTGAAGTATGCATGTTTTGGATAGTGAGGATATTATTGAGTCTGTCTTCTAAAAATTGTCTGTCATTTTTGTCTTTCAAGCTGCTTAATCAAGAATTAATGTTTCAACATGTCTTCCCTGTTTTACCTAACCATGGAGGATATCAGGACTTGATCCTGACAAAATAAAGCCAAGAAAATGAAATCTGTTGCTTGCAATTGAAAGTAAAAGAAAATATTTACCAGCCGTTTTAATTCTTCTGGGAGCAATTTATTTCTCTATGACTTACTATGAACACAGCACAGGAAGTGGCTAGATTCTTGAATGACGTCTGAAACAACTATTAGAATGTTAGGAAATAAAGACAGAGAAATCATTGCAAAATTTAAAGACATTTTGAATGATCTCATGCATTTGGGGTTCTGAAGAAAAATTGGAACTGTACAGCACAGAAAATGTGGGAGAAGAATAAACATTGGGCTAATACATAGTGACACTGAGATAAAAAAAAGTATGCTTTTTGAAAAATTGCACCTAGAATTGTAGTGTAGATCATAATTATTCATAAAATCTATCTCAATAAAATGTTTGGTCTGATATTTGAAGAGGAAATTAGAAAAGAAATTAAACCATGATTCCAAGTTATACAAAACATAGGAGTTCAAAAATTCAAGAATATAGGAAATGTATTGCTGATCTCTATGAGGTTGTTATAAAAATAGCAGCTGGCTATGATATGAATATTGAAATATTGGATTCTCTTATGCTGATAGGCAAAAATTATTAGAGACAACTTCAGCAGTTATGCCTAACTATGAATTTCCATCCATAGCAGAATTTCGAATCTGGAATTATTGTTGCAGTATTGGTGTCACTGAAGTAGTTGGCTTAAATGGCTTCGGGGGATGGTAGATGACAGGAAGGCCTGGAGGAACATTGTCCATGGGGTTGCAATGGGTCAGACATGACTTGGCAACTAACAACAAAAAGTAGTTATTGTTGGATACACAGACAGATGTTTAAACTGGGCTTGGCATTATTATCCACCCTTTGAGTTATCCCCAAGTTTTTGTTATCTGTTCATCTGCAAGTTTTTGTTATTTGTTATCTGTAAAGTCACAGCTGCCATTTTTTAAGTCGGTGTTGGCCTTCATATGCATCAGATTCTTCGTAAGAACCAAGGATGTCATAATGTATCAGCATGATATATGTGTGTATCTAAACAGATACTTTTACAAGTGACAGATGGAAAGTTTGTCAATGCATGGTTTTTCTGTGCTGTCCAAGACTTTTTGGGATGGCATCCATGGCCGATTTTGCCATGAAGAGGTCATACTTTGTCACGTATAACGTAATATTCAGTACTCTTGCTCCACAGTTAAAGATCAAACAACTAATTATGTAGATGCATTAACACTTCTGTTACATCACACTTCTTACACCATAGTAGAAACAAACAAAAAACAACCATCAACAGAATTAAACCAAAGAATCATTTATATACAGGACCATTTTGATGGCTGATGCTTCACATAAGGACTAATAGAACTTGTGTAGCTATTATAATTGGCATAATTTTTTGATAATGCACAGATGTTGCTTATTCAATTCTGTTTGGATGTACTGATATTCGGAAGTAGCACTTCTCCAACAGCTTTAAAGCCTTTCTAGCTTTATGTCCCATAATTTCCATTAGCAGTTGTACCACAGGCCCATATATGAAGAAGCCTTTTGAGAAGGAATGTACAATCATTTTTCTACAAGGGCTTAACTTCAATTACATGTTGAACATTCACGCCATGTAAAAATAGATAGACAGACTTTCAATGTTATTTTTCATTCCAAAAATAAACTTTAAATGTTATTTTATTTATTCATTTCAATCATGTGATTAAATCTTACTCATAAAGCTATTTAAGTTAGATTTAACTACAATTGAACAACATTTAACTATGAGTTTCATCTGTGATGGCTATTTATTTATATCCAACAAGGAAAGATTTATAAGAAGGTGATAAACATGTTTCTAGTGTGAACATTGCAGAAAAATAGCTCCAAATTTAGGGACTGAGTTTGTAATGTACTTTGTATAAGAGTCTTCTGCAAATTGTTGTAATCAATAAGATAATGAAGCTGTATTTGGAATAACTAGGTTCTGTGTAAAAAAAAATCCAAACATGACTAATGCATGTCTCATAAAATAGTCATATCCAAATTTAATGAATAAAAGAAACAGATTTCTTGGTTTGACAAGAACTGAATTATTTAATGTGGGAAACTTTGAAAGTATGACTGTTGATAAAATAGTAAATCACATTGCTTACTGCTATATATGGTTGCTAGGTCAAATCACTTCTGGAAAATAATATTTTGCTTCCTTTCCAGACTTCTTCCCAAAAGCAAATCATTCAACACAACATTTATTTTCCATTCTCTGGCTATCAACATCCATTGTAAAACAAAAAAGACAAACACAATAGCACTTATCTCTAGGATTAATTATAATTAGTAATGCCTTAGTGTATAAATGCACAGTCATAGTATAAATAGTTTACAAATGACGCAATTAGATAAACATAGTTGGGTCATTATGACATCAATAAATGATGCTTGAAAACCCAAATGACTAGTTTTAAAACACTTTTTCTACAACAATTTGGAAGGCTCAACTTCTGTGATTTTTTATTATTTGAGGCAAGGATATGGAAAGAATCTGCTGTACCAGATCTTAGTGGATTGACTGATAAAATTGGATCTCTAGATGAGTCTAGGGATATAAGGTCCCTGGTTCTGAGCTGTGCAAGGCTTTAAAAGAGACAACCAGCACTTTGATTGTACCTGAAAGCCAACTGGCAGCCACTGCAGCTTTTGAAATTGTAATGCTGTATGGGTGAGTAAGATGTCTCTATGACTATTCAAGTTGCTGAATTCTGGATCAGCTATCTTTCCTGTTGTTATTGTTAGTTGCAAAGTTGTGTCCGTCCCATCACGACCCCATGGACAATGTTCCTCCAGGCCTTCCTGTCCTCTACCATCCTCCAGAGTCCATTTAAGCTCATGGCGACTGCTTCAGTGACTCCATTCAGCCATCTCATTCTCTGTCATCCCCTTCTTCTTTTGCCCTCTATCTTTCTCAGCATTAGGCTCTTCTCCAGTGAGTCCTTCCTTCTCATTAGGTGACCAAAGTATTTGAATTTAATCTTCAGGATCTGGCCTTCTAAAGAGCACTCAGGGTTGATCTCCTCTAGGACTGATCGGTTTGATCGCGTTGCAGTCCAAGGGACTTGCAGGAGTCTTCTCCAGCACCATAGTTCAAAGGTCTCAATTCTTTGGCGCTCAGCCTTTCTTATGATCCAAATTTCACAGCCATACATTGCAACTGGGAAAACCATAGCCTTGACTATACATACTTTTGTTGGCAGGATGAGTATGCTGTCTAGATTTGCCATAGCTTTCCTACCCATGAGCAAGCATCTTTTAATTTCTTGGCTGTAGTCCCCATCATTTCTGACTGCTCTTCAAAGGCATCCCCAGGGAGAACACATTGCCATATCCAAGCAAGAGATAAGCAAGACACAGTGACTAGCCTATCTTGTTGCTTGCCTGTCAGTTCATCAGGACTTGCTCAACAAGTATCTAGCTCTGGATCCTGGAAATGTTTTCCTCCAGATGCCTATAGAATTTTCACAGAACATCTTCTGCCCTAGCTTTCTCTAATATGGTCTGGGTAAATTTAAGAAGGGTCTGGTGACTTGCATTCTGCAGATATAAGTCCAAAAATATTGATGCTAT
The DNA here is from genome assembly GCF_964273705.1 of Natrix helvetica. Taxonomy (NCBI): domain Eukaryota; kingdom Metazoa; phylum Chordata; class Lepidosauria; order Squamata; family Natricidae; genus Natrix; species Natrix helvetica. The sequence goes on from NC_138549.1 coordinate 35,066,843, forward strand.
TATTACTATGGTGCAGGCTCAACTGATCTCAGGAATGATAATTTGGTTTAATTAAAGGATGCTTCATTTCATATGACGCTTTCAGAAGACGTGAGTTCTCTGTGCATATAATATGGATCAGCCAGTTTGGCAACATCAGATGCAGCAAAAGAATTTGTTATAGTGTAAATAAATCAAGTTTCTGATGCTGATGATATTTTATTTATTTTATTTATTAATTAGATTTCTAGACCGCCCCCTCTCCCCGGAGGGACTGTAGAACATTAAAATTGGATAGTAGAATTCATAATTACTCTTAATCAGTTAATAAATAGTAAACAATAAAAACAGTAAAATTGGAAAAGGAATATAATTTATTATATGACATCAATTGTATACAATTGAAATTATAATGCAATTAACTACATTTGCTATATTCCCTCAGCTTTAATATCTTACTGGCTTCCAAAATTCCAAAAAATCAGACATATTTATCATATAACTTACATAGCTTTTTTTCTTTGGAAGATTAATTTTCTTTAGTTTTTTTTAAAAGAAATATGGGTTTTTTATAGTCACTGAAAGTCTCTCTCTCTCTCTCTCTTCCCTGCCATGTCTCTTTGTTTTAAATTTAATCATTTTTTTAAAAAAAATGCAATACAATTTATAAAGTATGCACACATACCCCCCTTTATATAAAACATAAATAAGGTAGTAGCTGATTCATGTTTACTCCTATTAAAGTTACTTTTCTGTATCAGGTTTCAGTGGTAAAATTACAAATAACATTACAAAAATACAATTATTATACTTTTGCTATTACAGCAACTTGCTTTAGATTTTCTTTAACAAGCATCAAAACAGCAACTTCATTTCTGTTTATAACCGAAAGGATTCTAGATATCTTAGGACAGATAAGAAAATCATTTAGGATGCTAAAATAAAAAATGTATATAAGAAATAAAAGTATATTCATTAGGAGTTGGCCACAACATAACCCTTGGTAGATCTTTGCTTCCAGTATTTACTCAAATACACTCCTCCTAGGATGACAACAGCAAGAGCCACAGGAGTAACTGCCAAGTACCAAGACAACTTGCGGTCTTTTAAAAAAGAAAGAAAAAACCAATGTTAGACAACATATTATGCATTGGTTAAATCGTTATTTTTCTAAGCTCCCTGGTTCCCACAAACACAAGTTTTATCAGTAGCAGATGGAATACAGAACAACAACATGCCATTTTTATGGCAATAAAAAGAAATTTGGTTAAATTTTGTAAGAATATACAATCAGAGCCCAGCTTTAAAGTAGGGCAAGTCAGATGCTTCCAAAAGTGTGTAACTGGATAACAGTCTACAAAACTGCAAGCTTTTTACCCCTTCAGTGCTGTCCTTTGCTCTGAAGGTATATAATATTTTTAGGTATCATGTTGCACTGATATAATGTAATGAATCTAATCTATGCCTTTTCAGGTGATATTGGAATACATTTATGCTACAGTTCAACAACACTTGAAGATTCATATGTCCCCCATTCTTGCACTTCTGCCAACTCGTATGTGGTTGGGAAGTTCCCAAGCCAATTCTACATGGAATTAAGAGATAATTCCATTTTCTGCTACAAACTCTACACTGAAGTACAATTCCTTCAATGTTTTAGGGTACAGATTGAGCAAGCTATTGCCCAACAGAACACTCAGCAGCTTCCAAAAAGCTCAGCAAGCCAGGTTGGGAGAAATATTGTTGGGATGTTTATTTCAATTCAATATAACTGTTGACTAAGAGTAATCTGATTCTTACATCAGTTTCCTCCCTCCCTCCCTCCCTCCCTCCCTCCCTCCCTCCCTCCCTCTCTTTCTGTATGTGTATATTTCAATATATGTATGTATATATGTATTCCAATATATTTCTGTATGTGTATGTTTGTATGTATGTATGTATGTATGTATGTATGTATGTATGTATTTATACACACACACATACCATTGTGTATATATATATATATATATATATATATATATATATATATATATATATATATATATATATATATATATATATATATATATATATATATAT